>NC_085138.1:402968353-403125721 GCF_035046485.1 Aedes albopictus | reverse complement strand
TGGGTTGTATGGTAAATTTTCATGAATATGTTTGGTATGTTTGGTTTACCTTCTTTTTTCTTACCATTCTTCATGATGTTATTTTTTCTTTATTTTACCTTTTATGTTCTTTTTTTTCTAATCTTTCTCTCTCTCTTCCATTTTAAATCTGCTTTCTTCAATGAGTTCCTTGGAAATTGCTTTGGAGCTGGGGGATCCCTGTTAAAGTTCCTCGGGAATTCCTTTAAGAGTTCCTCAGTTAATTATCCAAGAGTTCCTCGGGAATTCTCCCAGAAGTTTCTCAGGAATTTTACCAGGAGTTTCTCAGTAATTCATCTGGCAATTACTCGAGAATTCCTCCAGGAGTACCCTGGGAATTTATTTTGGAGTTCCAAGGGAATTTCTCCGGGAGTTCCTAGGGAATTTCTTCAGAAGTTCCTCGAGAAATATTTTAGAAGTTCCTCGGGAATTCCTCCAGGAGTTCCTCAAAAATTCTTCCAGGAGTTTCTCGAGAAATCCTACATAAATTTCTCAGAAATGTCTCCAACTGTTCCTCGGGAATCCTTCCAGGAGTTCCCAGAAAATTGCTTGATGTATTTTTCGGGAATTTCTCCTGGAGTTTTTTGAGATTCCTCCAGGAGTTACTCGGCAATTCTTCCAGAGTTCATCGGAAATTTCTCCAAGAGTTCTTCGGGAATTCCTCCAAGGAGCTCCACGGGAATTCTTCTGGAGATCCTTGGGAACTCCTCTTGAAGTTCCTCGGGAATTCCTTTCCTCCAAGAGTTCCTCGGAAATTCTCCCAGGAATTTTACTAGAAGTTTCTCAGGAATTCATTCAGGAGTTCCAAAAGAATTTTTCCAGGAGTTGCTCGAAAATTACCCTAGAAGTTCTTCGAGAATTCCTTTGGGTGTTCCTTGAGATATTTTGAGAGTTCCTCGGGAATGTCAACAGGAGTTCCTCGAAAATTCTTCCAGGAGTTCGTTGGGAAGTTCTACATGAATTCCTCGGAGTTTTCTCCAGATGCTTCTCGGGATTTTTTTTCAGGAGTTTGCCATCAGCTTTTTCAGGAGCTCCTCAGGAATTCCTTGAGAATTCCTCTATAAATTGCTTTTAAATTCCTTGGAAAATTGCTCCATGTATTCTTCGGAGTTCTTCTAGGAGTTTCTCGGCCATTCCTCCTGGAGTTCATCGGAATTTTTTTGGGGATTCCTCTAAGAGTTACTCGGGAATTCTTCCAAAGCTCCTCGGAAATTTATCCACCAGTTTCTCGGAAATTCTTCAATAGATTCTCGGGAAATGTTTCAGGAGTTTATCAGAAATTAACCTATGAATACCTCCAGGAAATCGTCGAGAATTCCCAGAAAACTTGTCGAGTAGGTTTTCTGGGGACCAAGGGGAATTCCCGAGGAACTGCCGGAAAAGAACCTCGAGAAACTATGAAGAACTGCACGTGGGATTCTTGGAGAGATTCCCGAGAAGCATGTAACTCCTCAGAATATTCCAGAGGAATTCCCCAGAAACTCCTGGAGGTTTTCCGAGAAACTTTTTAAGGAGTTCCTGAAGGAATTCTTGATTAACTTCTGGAGAAATTCCCGAGGAACTCCTGCAAGAACTCCTGGAGGAATTGTTGAAGATTCTCGTCGAATTCCTCCACGCATCTCATGAGCGAATTTCCGACAAACTCCTGAAAAGTGATTTCACTTTGTGGGGTTTTTTCGTCACCGTTGAATTTTATGTTTCGAGAAACATCCTGAAAAGTTTTTCGATGATCATCTCAACGAGTTCTCGAGAATCTCCCGGAGGAATTCTCGTGAAACTCCTGGAAGAATTACCGAGGAGCTCCGGGAGAAATTTCCTAGGAACTCCTAGAGTAATTCCCGATCAACACCTGAAGGAATTTACGAGAACCTCCTGGAAGAACTCATGAGGTTCTCCTGCAAAAATTCCAGAAACTCCTGGAAGATTTCTCGATTCGGTTCGTTTTCGATTCGACTCGACCTCCTAGAGGAATTCCCAATTAAATCCAAGAGTAATTACCGAGAAACTCCTGTAGGAATTTCCGAGAAACTCCTGTAAGAATTGTCAAGGAATTCCTGGAGGATTTTCCGGGGAACTTCTGGAAAAAAATGCCGAGGAGCTCTTAGAGAATTCTCGGGAAACTTCTGAAGGAATTCTTGGAATTCTTAAATAGAGGAAACTCCGAGGATCTTTTGGAGGAATTTCCAAGGATCTTCAGAAGGAATTCTCAAAAATTACCTGGAGGAATTTCTGATGAATTCAGGAGGATTTCCCTACAAACTTTTCAAGGAGTTCATGAACGGACTCCCGATGAGATTCTGGAGGAATTCCCTATAAACTTCTGAAAAAAATCCCGAGGAACTCCGACAGAAATTTCCATGGAACTTCTGTAAGAATTGCCGAAGATCTTCTGAATGAATTCTCGAGAAACTCCTGAACGGTTTTTCGAGGATGTTCTGGAGGCGTTTCCGAGGATCTCCTGGTGGAGAATTCCTTAAGAGCTCCTAGAGGAATCCGCAAAGATCTCGTGGAGGAATTTCCTTAAAGCTCCTTGAGTAATTCCAGAAGAACTCCTGGAGGAATTCCCGAGGAGTCCTGGAGGCATTGCCGAGGAACTCCTGTAGAATTTTCCGAGGAACTTGTAGAAGAATACCCGGGAGAACTCTCGGGAAGCTCAACTCCTGAAGAAATTTTCGGGAAACTTATGGAAAAATTCCTGTAGAACTCCAAGAGGAGTTCTTGAGGAACTTCTGGCAGAATTCCTGAGGATCTCCTGGAGGAATTCCTGAGGATCTTTTGGAGGAACTGCCGAGGATCTGCAGGAGGATTTGCTGAGGATCTTCTGCAGGAATTCGCGAGGAACTCCTGGGGGAATTCCCGAGAAACTCCACGATGAACTCCCAGGGATCTTCTGAAGGTATTCGCGATGACTTCCTGGGAGAATTTCCGAGGAATTCACGAAGAAATTCCTAAAGAAATTCCCGGATTTTTTGGGAAGTCGAGAAAATAAATCCGAGGAACTTGTTTAGGAATTTTCGGGAAAACTCCTAAAAGTTGCCATATAAATTCTGGAGGGAGCCATGCTAAAGTTAAGTGCTAAGGAGCCATGCTAAAGCATGCTAGAGCTAAGTGAGAACATGGTATAAATTTTGACTTCTAACATTAATTTTAGACTAAAGCCACAATATGGAGTGTGAAGACATTTTAGCGTGCTCTGTGAAGACATTTGAAAATTTCACCTGGCATCCCTGCTCAAGAATACCAGTTTCTATCAAAATTTAAGTAACATTATTTTATAAATGCCGAAAACTTCAAACTAAATTATAATACAATGGGATAACAAACAACATGTATACAATATTGTGATATATTTGAGTTATAGTGTTTTACACCAAGGATGTTGAACTTCGTTAAATCACAATGAGTTATGAATATCATAGTTTGTTATAGTGATGTTATATTTTTGTTACAATTTTCTAGTCGGACAGGAATTCTTTCAGGAATTACTCCAAGAATTACTCTACGAATTCCTCCTGGAATAACTTCAAGAATATCTCTAGGATACAGGAATTCCTCTAGGAATTGAACTTAGAAGAAATGTTCTAGGAATTGTTCCAAACTTTTCTCCAGGAACAACTGCAAGAATTCCTACAGGAATTGCTGTACGAAATACACCAGGAATTTCTCCAGGAATTACTCTACAGAAATTCTTCCAGGAATTACTCTAGGAATTGTTCAGGGAACTACTTCAGAAACTCCTCTAAGAATTCCCCAGGATTTTTTTAATTGCTTCACAGATTACTTAATGAATTTTTCCAGAAATTACTCCAGAAATTCCTCTAGATTTTTTTTTCAAGAATTTCTTGAAAAAAAAAATCCTGGAAGTATTCTTGTAGGAATTCATGCAGGAATTCCTGAAAAAAATATTCAAGGAATTCCTGGAGAAATTCTTAGAGAGATTTTCGGTGGAATTCTTGAAAGAAGTCTTGAGGAATTCGTGAAGTAGATTCTGGAAGGAATTGTTGGAGGTATTCTTGGCGAATGTCTTTGAGAAATTTCTTGAGGAATTCTTGGATGAATATCTGAAAGATTTCCTGGAAGAATTTCTCAAGGTATTTATTGAAATATCCCTGGAGATATTTCTAAAGGTATTTATAAAGGAATCTCTGGCCAAATTCCTGGAGGGATTCTTGGAGGAATTTTTGAGTATTGGAGCAAGTTTTGGAGAAATTCTTATTAGAGTTCCTGTCGAAATTCTTGAAAGAATTTCTGGATGGATTCTCGGAGGAATTCTTAGCAAAAGTTTTTGAAGAATATCTGGAGAAATTCTTGGAAAAAATCCTGGAGGAGTTCTTGGATTTTTTTTTGTAGGAACTCTTGGGGAATTCCTGGTAGAATTCTTGGAGGAATTCTTTACATAATTCTTGAAGAAATTCTTGAAGGAATTTTCGGAAAAATCCCTGGAATTGTCCCTTGAATATTTTCTTGAGAAATTTCTGGAGGTTTCTTGAAGAATCTTGAAGGTATTCATAAAGTAATTTCTAGAGGATTTATCGAATATATTCTTGAAGGAATTTCCTTAAAAAACCCCTGGAGGTATTTCTGGCGAAATTTCTGAAATATTTTGGCCACGAGTCCTTCACCCCTGGTGAAATTCTTAGAGAAATCCTTGTAGGAAGTTTTGGAGGAATTCCTGGAGGAATTCTTGGAAGAATTCTAGGCAGATGTCTTGAAGGATTTTTTTTTTGTCTGTATTAACGAGATTTTTAACCCTAGGCTAGTTCATCTCGGGACCCACGTTTTACTTCCCTTCCGAAGGAAGCACCCACATTTTGTGAATATGTCGGAAGTGGGATTCAATCCCAGGTCCTCGGCGTGATAGTCAAGTGTTCTAACCACCACACCAGGTCCGCTCTTGAAGGAATTCCTGGATGAATTCTAAGAGAAATTTTTTGAGGAATTCTTGGTGAAATTCCTGGAGGAACTTCTGAAGACATCTGTTGAGCAATAGCAGTTGTGAATATTTTTTTCCATCTGTTTAGTCTTTGTTTTATATGAACTTTTGTTTACGTTGCATGTGAAATTTACCTAAACAAGTTAACCAAAAAGTGGTCGAAAATCATAAAACATGAAAAAAGTTTTTTCTTGCCGCATTTTTTTCATTTCTGATTCTAGGAAGTCAAAGCTAGAAATTGAAAGATGAACAGTAGTTCTTCCAAATGAGGAACGACAATTGTTGTTTTTTTTTTTTGGAAATTTAAGAGTTCTGTAGAGCCAAAGATGAGCAATTTGTATGGAGACTTCATACTCCAGATTTTAATTTTTAGGTAATTTCTGAAAGTTATCTCGGATTAATCCGTAGAGTAATTTTTGAAAGAATTTCTGGAGGATTTCATACAGAAATTTCTTTGGGGGAATTCTTCGAAGAATTTCTGAACAAATTCCTGAAGAGATTCTTTGAAAATTCTTGGAGCAATTCCTTGAGGAATGCTTGGAGAATTTCTTGGCAGAAGCATTATAGGAACTCTTGGAGAAATACCTAGTGGGGTTCTTTAAGAAATTATTGGCAAAAGTCTTGGAGGAATTCCTGAAGACCGATGATGTGAAGAGATACAAGAGTAGTGTTACAAGCTCTACTCTTATAGGTCTTAGTTCCAGAATAGTTTGTATGACCTAGATCACCAAGTGAATGCAATTCTGATAACTTAGAATTGCACTCTGAGGCTCCAGAATAGGTTGGATGACCAAGATCGCCAAGAGGCTCCAGAATTGGTGAAGGTTATATTCCGCAAGCATTCGTTACATTAAAAATATTCTAAGATTTACAGATTTTGCGACCCAGAAGTAGATAGAACCTGTAAACCTTGAAGGTTCTAATTCCAGAATAGTTTGGAAAGCCTGGAATATCCCCTGAATGTACCAAAAGCGCCCATCGCGGTGAACGCTGTTACAAGCTCGCGTGTGTTGCCGCAGCTTTGGTAGATGGTATGATTACCTCTAAACGATCGTTTCATGGATCTACACACACCTCGTGCAGTGTTACGATTATTAGCCCTCGGTCCTTCAGTCGATCGGCGAGTATGTGGATTGCGGGTGCTCCCAATGAAGTTCAAAGAACGGTGGTAGCTACATCCACCTACCGACTTTCCAATTACAAGTCCTTTATGTTCTCTGAGGTCATTGCCATTGGTTTTGGTTTGTATTTCTCTGGTGCTGATTTTTCGCTACAATTCTTTTTAACGGCTGCTTCGCAGGACTGGACATCTACCCCCTACATCATTGACAACCACAGTGCACAGAATTGAACTTAGAACCCATCCCTAGCACTCGGGCGTCTAACATGACAAAATACGCTGACGTGAGCTGCTCCTCCTGGATAACCAAAGTTCCCACTATGGTTAGTTAGCCCACCTTCCCTTAGTTGCCGACTGGTAAAGGTAATAACGGTAACTACGGCAACGGCGGCTAGAGGGTGTTTATAGGGGAGAGCAAAAGAAGGTGGCAGGGGCGTTACATAGGCGGGGGGGGGGGGGGGGGTGGTGGGTGGTTCAGGGGTGTTCCAGGGGGACTCATGAGGGTTTTAGGAAGTCTCAGCGGCGTTTTAGTGGATCCTAGAGGGTTGGAGGTTTGTGGAGTACTAAATACGAAAAACCCTGAAAAAAAATCCGCCAGACTGAAACATTATCAAGTGGCGGATCAAATTATATCCAATGTTGGCCCACTGTTAGGCCCACATAGGAAAACTGTTGGATCATTGGGTTTGGAGGCCAAAATGAAAACATATCGGGCTATACGTCTTCAATGACGAACAAAGATTTAAACCTGCGACACCACAAATTATGCTTGCAAGCTGGGGTTCCATTGAATGATATGTGCCGTTCAACAGTCGTCGGAAAGCCTCGGTTATTACATACTGGTGATGGTTTCAATTGAATGTTCAGAGGCCAGTGAAAAGATAGTTCGATAGAAAATAGAAAAATGAGCGGTTGCTTGTCTCAACTTCGGTTTGGAATATCGATTGATATGAAACTTCGCAATACCGCTTCAGTGGTCTTGGGGGTTTCAAGGGATCTCACGGGGATTAAGGGCTCTCATGGGGTGTTTCAGAGGGTCCCAGGGGTACTCTGGGGTTTTCCAAGGGAACTTTGAGACACTTTAAGGGGTTTCAGGGACGTTTCAGGGTGTCTCAGAGGGGTTCCAGGAGCTCTCATGGACACTTCAGGGGATCTCAGGGAACTCCAGTGGTTCTCAGGGGCGTTTTAGGGAGTAACAGGTGAGTTTCAGGGGCTCTTAAGAGGTTTCGAAGGGGTACCTGGAGGTCTCGAGAGCGTTACAGTGAGTCTCAAGGGCGTTTCAATGAGTTTTAGGGAGTACCAGGGGGTCTCTATTGCGGGGGTTTTGTTTTGTAAACTAATGTAACAAGCAAATTAGCCTGATTTTTTGTAAGTAATGAATGCACTTAGCAATACGAACACCCAAAAATTTTTAAGTAGGACATTCCAAAGGGCATGAATTGCAAACTTTTCTACTAGATATTTGGTTAGAGGTTTGGATAATGTTCACGAATATTCACTATTTACTGAATCTTCCTAAAACGACAAACTAGGGGAGACTGGGGAGACTTGATCCCTTTTTCTTAATTTGCCTGTAACTTTAAGAAAAACCACAAAACTAGATCCATTTTTCGTACAGAATGGCAGGTAAACATGTATTGCAAGCTTACACACAACAGAAGGACTTTAAATTATTGTTAAAGTTTTCAAAACTGAGTTTTTATGGAGGCATGTCTTATGATGTATTTTTCAAAAATGGGTTACAATTGATCCCCTTTTGAGCACATGGTTATTTTAAAGGGAAAATAACTCCAGAAGCTTCCTATTCGTTTTCTTTTCAAGTTTTCTTGCATTTTTGATGAATACGGTGTATTTGAAATTATAAGATTTACTTAAATTGTTAAGGATATGCCGTATTTTGAAAATGGGGAGACTTGATTCCCCTTTTGATGGTGTGTAATAAAATAATAATTATCTGACACGTTTTATCATTGAATATACTAGAATTCCGAGTAAATAGAGGCTTCCAAATAGAATTTTATTTTTCACATGTATAATGTGTGTGTAATCCTCGAGGGATCAAGTCTCCCCATGTCACTGTTGAGTATACTAAGCTGAATTAATTAAAATGTGTTAACAACAGCCTTATTTGGATAAATAAGTTTGAAAGTATTTTATTCAAACTATGTGCTGTGAAATTTTGACACGATTTGGTTCAATTTTCACAAAGTTATTGAGATTTTTCGGAATCGCCTAGAAGATTTCTGAAGGACTGAAAACAAACCATCAGCCATTAAAAAATAATGCAATACATAATTAAAATCAATTTTGGCCAAAAAGTTGTCGTCTGTCCAGATGTTGTTTTAAAAAAAATATGCTAGAAGAAAACTGTTTTCGATTCCGAGAAAATATGGGGGGAACAAGTCTCCCCAGGGATCAAGTCTCCTAAGTCTCCCCTACTATCGAATAGCTGATATCGGATATACATACAAGAAAATGATTGATAAAAGCCACGTAGTTATCTTCGACGTTTTTTTACAATTTCATTATAGATTTCAATACACTAATAGTTCGATTCCCATTTAGACCGGATGAAAATTGAAACGTACTGAAGCCGCTCTTTAAAAAAACTTAACCTCGCAATTATATTAACCTCGCGTTCCAAACCGTCATTTCTCAACTTGGCGGCGGTCCCACCAATCAGCAAACCGACAATCACACATCGGGACACGTGGAGCGCACGTACCCTCCTTCCCAAGGTACGTGGCCCGAATGGCATAAAGTACTACATACGAACGTGTTTGTGTGCCTTGGTCCTCGGATCGGCCCTCGGAGGAGCAACGAAACCAAAAAGATAGCCTTTCCGCTGCCTGTGGGGAAGCAGCAGCATACTACAAAGAGATGCCACTTGAATCCGGAAACGTTCAACTCTTGCCATTTGCCCAGGGTACTTTAAGACACTGGGTGCACCACACTGTTACCCGAGATAAGTGGGTCAGGGGTGACCAAACGATCAGGTACAGAGTTAGTTTGGAGTTCATGATTGAACGAGACAAATATGTCCTCGAACTTGGGTACGAATTTGCATCGTCATATGCGCTAATTTCCGTCATATCAGGCGGAAAATAGGCAATAATTACACTCAACTTACGAATTGAATTTTTTTCTTGTTTTGCGTACGATGAAGGCAACCCCACCGAAGTAGCAACTAGCCGGATTATTCTTCATAACTGTTCAATTTTCACTTCGCCGCATTCACTTGTTGAACTAACCTTCAATTCGCATTCCACAAAAGCTCTGTGGCATTTCAAAGTAGGATTCCACTGCTGGAGTATGCAGCAAAAGCTGACAAAATATTCAAATCAATCGCTTTTTCCCGTCGGTAAAGTGTTTGTTTACAATCGTCTTCGTTTAGGGAGGATGCAAGGAAATGTGTGCGTGGATTTTCTGCATACGAAACATCGTATTTCACAATCACAGAGAAAGATTTGTTCGTTGCACTGTGATGGTGTTTTATGACTTAGTGGGCAAAAATATTGATTAAAAAATTTTGGTCATTATCCTAAAACTACTACCATCACAATTCAAAACTTTCTGCTCAATCGTACTTTGAACACATGAAGTGATTTGGATTGCGATGAATTTGTACAACTTTTAGAATAAACACCTACGGTCAAATCATAATTTTTGACCATCCCATCACGTAGAAGGTGTGCTGGGAATTGAATTCAGGTTGTGCCCGGAATAGACGTGAACTGGACGGGAACAGAATTCGTGGAACAATTATTCAATTATGTTATAATTTTAAGGAAACTGTAGTCGTTTTACAATATTTTTTACATGTTATTTATAAACTAGTAATTGACTAGGTATTCGATACCAATTGGCCATGAGGCGTTAGACGAGGTGCAAGAATAAATTCGACCATTATTGCTAGGTGCTTGGATAGACGGGAATTAGATAAAACCCGACTGAAATAACCTTGAGAACCACACAACGTTTATGGATGCAAAGATTGACTTTCGTTGATAGATGTAAGAGTTTTTGAAAGGCGGCTTGAGTTTCAGCGTGATTCTGAAAGCCTGATTTTGATTAACATGAGGGGCCGTTCATAAACCACGTAGACTTTTTGGGGGGGGGGGCGGTCTGGCCAAAGTCTACGCTCCATACAAATTTCAAAATTTTTGTATGAACAAAAGTCTACGAGGGGGGAGGGGGGGGTCTGAGATTTCCAAATTTTGGTCTACGTGGTTTATGAACAGTCCCTGAGGAAACCAGGAAAAAATGGTGCCTGTCTGACAAAATACTTGTGGATGTGGAAATGGGTAAGGAAGTGATGATGCAACCGCTCGCCCACGACAGGCCATACATATTACTTTAACCCGTAGACACCCGGTACGATCTTCTTTTGGTAGAAATGCAATATCTTCTTTGTTTTAAAACATTTTATAGTCAAGTGGAATAGTTGTGCTAAGAAGTGCATGGTACCTCCCCCTTGCACCCTCCTCCCTTCTGCTGGTAGCCAAAAATACGCGGCTTTTTATGTTGTTTTGTACATGATTTTGCTCAAATTTCTTCGTTTTGCTAGTCATTAATAGTTTCAACTGATCCTTCACAATGCAATGCATTATTACCCATCATAGTCTGTTGAAGTTTTGATTCCAGAACTATTTTAAGGTCTCCAAAGTACTCCGAAGTTTGTGTCACAAATCCAACAATCTAAACCAAATTTTATACACGATGAATGATTACAAAACATAGTCCACGGTAATCAAAAAGCTTCAAAGCACCCCTAGAAAATTCATGGTACATGAATTGGGTGGTCTAGGTCATCCAAAGTACACTGGCATTCATTTTCTTAAGATCATAACATCTACCATCATATTGTGGATTGTGGATATTGTGGAAGCTGGACATTCCGTGAAATACAAATGGCCTCTAAATTATTTTGAAGATTAGGTTACAATATCTACATACTGTATCATGCTTGAATAGTTAAATACATTCGTGAAATAGACTACAACTGCTGATGCAGCCTCAGTGCACAACTATAATGCTTTTGGTACATTCAGGGGATATTCCAGGCTTTCCAAACTATTCTGGAATTAGAACCTTCAAGGTTTACAGGTTCTATCTACTTCTGGGTCGCAAAATCTGTAAATCTTAGAATATTTTTAATGTAACGAATGCTTGCGGAATATAACCTTCACCAATTCTGGAGCCTCTTGGCGATCTTGGTCATCCAACCTATTCTGGAGCCTCAGAGTGCAATTCTAAGTTATCAGAATTGCATTCACTTGGTGATCTAGGTCATCCAAACTATTCTGGAACTAAGACCTATAAGAGTAGAGCTTGTAACACTACTCTTGTATCTCTTCACATCATCGGTCTTCAGGAATTCCTCCAAGACTTTTGCCAATAATTTCTTAAAGAACCCCACTAGGTATTTCTCCAAGAGTTCCTATAATGCTTCTGCCAAGAAATTCTCCAAGCATTCCTCAAGGAATTGCTCCAAGAATTTTCAAAGAATCTCTTCAGGAATTTGTTCAGAAATTCTTCGAAGAATTTCTGAACAAATTCCTGAAGAGATTCTTTGAAAATTCTTGGAGCAATTCCTTGAGGAATGCTTGGAGAATTTCTTGGCAGAAGCATTATAGGAACTCTTGGAGAAATACCTAGTGGGGTTCTTTAAGAAATTATTGGCAAAAGTCTTGGAGGAATTCCTGAAGACCGATGATGTGAAGAGATACAAGAGTAGTGTTACAAGCTCTACTCTTATAGGTCTTAGTTCCAGAATAGTTTGGATGACCTAGATCACCAAGTGAATGCAATTCTGATAACTTAGAATTGCACTCTGAGGCTCCAGAATAGGTTGGATGACCAAGATCGCCAAGAGGCTCCAGAATTGGTGAAGGTTATATTCCGCAAGCATTCGTTACATTAAAAATATTCTAAGATTTACAGATTTTGCGACCCAGAAGTAGATAGAACCTGTAAACCTTGAAGGTTCTAATTCCAGAATAGTTTGGAAAGCCTGGAATATCCCCTGAATGTACCAAAAGCATTATAGTTGTGCACTGAGGCTGCATCAGCAGTTGTAGTCTATTTCACGAATGTATTTAACTATTCAAGCATGATACAGTATGTAGATATTGTAACCTAATCTTCAAAATGTTTTAGAGGCCATTTGTATTTCACGGAATATCCAACTTCCACAATATCCACAATCCACAATATGATGGTAGATGTTAAGATCTTAAGAAAACGAATTCCAGAGTAGTTTGGATGACCTAGACCACCCAATTCATGTGCCATGAATTTTCTAGGGGTGCTTTGAAGCTTTTTGATTACCGTGGACTATGTTTTGTGATCATTCATCATGTATAAAATTTGGTTGAGAATGTTGGATTTGTTACACAAACTTCGGAGTACTTTGGAGGCCTTAGAATAGTTTTGGGATCAAACCTTCTACAGACTATGATGGGTAGTAATGCATTGCATGTCAAAGATCAGTTGAAACTAATAATGATTAGCAAAACGAAGAAATTTGAGCAAAAACATGTAGAATTTAAAAAAAAAGTACATTAAAAAGCCACGTATTTTCGGCTACCAGCAAAAGGAAGGAGGGTGAAATGGGGGAGGTACCATACACTTCTTAACACAACTATTCCCCTTGACTATAAAAAAAGACTCCAGGAAAAAAAGTTTTAAAATAAAGAAGATATTGCATTTCTACCAATAGAAGATCGTCCCGGGTGTTAACGGATTAAAGTTATATGTGAGCGATTCCAAGCAACAGCATCAAAATTAAGGAAATTTTTTAATTCATGATTTTCTATTGAACTGAAACTTTGCACAGTTTTTCAGTTCCATCTAAATCGCCATTTTTCGATATCAAATTTTTATTTTGAATCACGACTAACTTTTCGAAAGGGTGTATGTGAAAATGGTTCAATAATATTCAAAAATCTGTACAGCCAAAATGGTTCGTTCGATTGCTATGAATTTTTCAGCAAAGTTAGATAACTAAATGGTGATTCCTATGAAAATATACACTGTGAAAAAAACATCTTTTTTAACATTAAAAATATCATTTTTGTCACAAAAACTCAAATATCTCAAAACCCTATCTTTTTACCAACGCAATTTTTTTAGGGAAGACGGTCCATTGTATTAGCAATCTACCATAAAAATTTGGTGATGGTAAACTAATAAACAAAAAAGTTATAACATTTCAAACATTTCACAATTTTCACATTTGGTAAATATTTTTTTCTGTGTAAATTATTTCGGTCAGAAATCGCAGTTTGATGCTGATTTTATTGTTCAGCAAAGTTAGATAACTAAATGGTGATTCCTAAGAAAATATACACTGTGAAAAAAAATCTTTTTTAACATTAAAAAATATCATTTTTGTCACAAAAACTCAAATATTTCAAAACCCTATCTTTTTACCAACGCAATTTTTTTAGGGAAAACGGTCCATTGTATTAGCAATCTACCATAAAAATTTGGTGATGATAAACTAATAAACAAAAAAGTTATGACAATTCAAACATTTCACAATTTTCACATTTAGTAATAATTTTTTTTTAGTGTAAATTAGGCTAATACAAATTTCGATTTTCTCTTATGTCACCGCCCCCTCGGAAAATTTTGGTCGGAATTCAACATTTTGAGGGGGCCACAAATAAAATGTTCAAGAAAATCAACAAATTTAAGGTGTAATTCGAGTTCCACAGAAACTTTCTTAATAAATCCGATGAGTTTATCTATGTTGCCTAATTGTTTGGATATTTTTCCATCGAATACATTTATTATTTATCATCCTCCCCCTTAACGAGTCAACGAGCGCTGTGACAAAAGAAGAAAATGAGATTTGTTCCTGCCTTTATTTCGGCCGGAAATCGCAGCTTGATGCTGATTTTATTGTTAATGGCCTTGCGTGAGTAAAACAAGCTGTTTTTATTATGTATTATGTATATTATATGTACAGTAATGTTCCGATTTTATCACGCCCTCCGCGCATTAGTCGTTTATTCATTATTTGCTGTTACATTTGAGGACAAGTGTTTTCCCTCTTCTTCAAAATGAATGTTGAAAGCGTGTTTTGCAACGTTAAAAATATTGAAATGGGTATAGATGTTGAAGTATATATCAAAGCATTTTTGAAAAGGGGCGTGATTAATTGTTTAAACTGATGTCGCTGATGGTACGGTGACATGACTCTCTGCACTTAGCACTTCTGGCAATTTCTCAGTTGTTGTCGTTTTCGAACTTCCTACGCCCTGCTTTACCGATGATATACAGATGGCTCGTTTGTCAAAGTCTAGACGGCAGGACGTGCAAATGCGTAAATTTGGATTCAATTTGGGCATAACCAGTCTCTTTCAGATTATCTATGGTGCTTTCGGTGAGATTTCGTAACTCCTTTGATCATTTTTTTTCATCAAACGGTCTACAAGAGAGAGTTGAGTTGAAGACCTTTGAGAAAGCGACTGTTCATGTTGTTCGTTAGATTATAATAAACAAAATCACTTATTAGTTTTAACTGACTAGTTTGGTGTTGTTTGCTTGGCTGAAGAAAAAATTTACTATTTAATATCCATAGCGGTAGTATTTTTTTTTTGCTTTTTCGTGAACATTGTCATGGTATGTATAAAGACAAACAAACGTAACACTGACGAAATTTTCATTGACCACGCCTTTAACGATCATTTTGAACCTTGGTTGTGGCTTTCATAACCAGAAGAGTGCCCATCATTTTTCTTTGCGCTTGACGTTTCACACTAGCGCCTTCTGATGACGATATTGCACATCGCAGTATTTCGTGAAACATTTCCACCAGGTGGGGGTAGTGTGAACTGGGCGATGGATTTTCACGTGGTAGGTAACTCTCATGCATTTGTTGTTGTTGAAGTTACTCGCATTCTTCCGATCATAAAGTCTGTTCTCTAAGAGGTATTTTTTTGAAGATAAACTAGACGTATACGCGTATATAAAACTTTTATTATACAGCTTTTGTCTTAAAAATAAGTTTTATTCCATTTTTCTTATAATCAACAGCTTTTCAACACTATCAAGGGATTTTTTCACCAGTCACGTACAATAAAAAGTATGACACTCTCAATATTTTTGATCAAAACACTGGATCGCGTCTAAGTTTCAAATAGATACTATAGAAATTATGAATAATCAAACAAAAGTATCATGAAAACAACTTGTTTAATTCAGGCGGTAGCCTTTACAATAAAATCAGCATCAAAAAATAATTCTCAAAATAATTTACACAGAAAAAAAATTTTTTTTGTTACTAAATGTAAAAATTGTGAAATGTTTGAAATGTCATAACTTTTTTGTTTATCAGTTTACCATCACCAAAATTTTATGGTAGATAGCTGATATAAAGGGCCATTTCCCCTAAAAAATCAACGTTGGTAAAAAGATAGGGTTTTGAGATATTTGAGTTTTTGTGACAAAAATCATATTTTTTTTAAGTAAAAAAATAAATTTTTTACAGTGTATATTTTCTAAGGAATCATCATTTAGTTATCTAACTTTGCTGAAAAATTCATAACAATCGAAAAATCCGTTTTTGCTGTACAGCTTTTAGAATATTTTTGAGCTGTTTTAGCATACACCCTTCTGAAAAGTTAGTCGTGAGTGAATATGAAGGTTTGATATCGAAAAATGACGATTTAGATGAAATTGAAAAACTGTGCAAAGTTTCAGATATTTTTGAAATGGTCGCTCAGGATCGACTGACATGACTCCGTGGAATTCCTCATGTATGGCATATCGTGGGCAAGCGGTTGCATTATCACTTCCTTACCCATTTCCACATCCATAAGTATTTTGTCAGACAGGCACCATTTTTTCCTGGTTTCCTTATGTCAATCAAACTCAGGCTTTCAGAATCTCGCTGAAACTCAAGCTGCCTTTCAAATACTCTTACATCTATCAACGAAAGTCAATCTTTGCATCCATAAACGTTGTGTGGTCCTCAAGATTATTTCGGTCGGGTTTTAGCTAATTCCCGTCTATCCAAGCACCGACCAATAATGGTCGAATTTATTCTTGCACCTCGCCTAACGCCTCATGGTCAATTGGTATCGAATACCTAGTCAATTACTAGTTTATAAATAACATGTAAAAAATATTGTTAAAGGACTACAGTTTTCTTAAAATTATAACATTATTGAATAACTGTTCCACGAATTCTGTTCCCGTCCAGTTCACGTCTATTTCGGGCACAACCTGAATTCAATTCCCAGCACACCTTCTACGTGACACTATGGTCGATAGGATGGTCAAAAATTATGATTTGACGGTAGATGTTTATTCAAAAAGTTGGTCAAATTCATCGCAATCCAAATCACATCTTGGGTTCAAAGTACGATTGAGCAGAAAGTTTTGAATTGTGATGGTTGTAGTTTTAGGATAATGACCAGAATTTTCTAATTAATATTTTTGCCCACTAAGCTTTTGTGGGGTATGAATTGAAGGTTCGTTCAACAAGAGCATCCGGCGAAGTGAAAATTGAACAGTGATGAATAACAATTCGGCTAGCTGCTGCTTTGGTACGGTTGCCTTCGTCATACGCAAAACAAGAAAAAATTTCAACTCGTAATTATTGGCTATTTTCCATCTGATATGACGGGAAGCAGTGCATATGGCGAAGCAAATTCGTACCCAAGTTCGAGGACTTATTTGTGTCGTTTAATTCTGAACCCCCAGCTGATACCGCAAATAACGGTTTGCTCACCCCTGACCCACTTATCTCGGGTAACAGTGTGGTGCGCCTAGTGTCTTAAAGTACCCTGGGCAAATGGCAAGAGTTGAACGTTTTCGGATTCAAGTGGCATCTTTTTGAAGTGCTGCAGCTTCTCCATCCCACAGGCAGCGGAAAGGCTATCTTTTCGGTTTCGTTGCTCCTCCGAGGGCCGATCCGAGAGGCACACAAACACGTTCGTATGCTGTACTTTATACCATTCGGGCCACGTACCTTGGGAAGGGGACACGTGCGCTCCACGTGTCCCGATGTGTGATTGTCGGTTTGCTGATTGGGGCCGCCGCCGTCAGGTTGAGAAATGACGGTTTGGAACGCGAGGTTAATAAAATTGCGAGGTGAAGTTTTTAAAAGAGGGGTTTCTCAGTACGTTTCAATTTTCATCCGGTCTGTATGGGAATCGAACTATATTAGTATATTGGAATCTATAGTAAATTGTAAAAATCATTGAAGATAACTGCGTGGCTATTATTATTCATTTTCTTGTACATTCGATATCAGCTTTTCGATAGTAGTTTGTCGTTTTAGGGATGCTCAGTAAAAAAATGAATGTTCGTGAACGAACATCATCCAAACCGCTACACCAAAACCTCCATTTAGGTAACGAGCCGGGGCTGCCTAAATAGACTTTTAACCTAAATGGATTCATTACCTAAATAGATTCTGTTTATTATTTACAGGGGATACTCAAAATAACTGGGACAGGTAAAATTTCCACTTTCCAAAAAATGTTCAACCTGCTATAACTTTTCGAAAAGGGCATCAAATATTATCAAATTTTTATTGTAAGTTCATCAACTAGTTGTGTATCAGTTGTCCAATTTTGGAAAAGATCGGGCTATTCTACACGAAGTTAGAAATATTCTAGAAAAGGGTATATATATATCCGATAGCCAAATTTGAACCGAATGCAATAATGCCCACATAGCCGAGGCGGTAAACGCACGGGTATTCAGCATGACCATGCTGAGGGTGACGGGTTCGATTCCCGGTCGGTCCAGGATCTTTTCGTAAAGGAAATTTCCTTGACTTCCTTGGGCATAGAGTATCTTTGTGCCTGCCACACGATATACACATGCAAAATGGTCATTGGCAGAGGAAGCTCTCAGTTAAAAACTGTGGAAGTGCTCATAGAACACTCTAAGCTGAGAAGCAGGCTTTGTCCCAGTGAGGACGTTACGCCAAGAAGAGAAGAGGAGTGGAGGAGCAATAAAATTTTGATCATTTATGACTAATACCTATAATGAACTTTGAAAAACATTTGACTTAGTTTGAAATTAATAATAAGAAAAAAAAGTTATAGCAGTTTATTTTTTTCTATGTTTTTTTAGTAAATTTATCTATTTATGCAATTCAGTATCATAATTTAAATTTTATCTATCTCATTTTGATATCATAATGGCCAATTTTTCCACACTGGTTCATTATGCAACTGTAATGAGTTGCATAATGAAAAATAGTTGTATAATTTTCATAATGCAACTCATTTGAGTTGCATTATGAACATTATGCAACTCAAATGAGTTGCATTATGAAAAAAAATCATTGCATAAAATTTTGTATGGAACTCGTTGCAAAACTCGATTTTTTCAGCACTCTTCGTATTTATCCAACTCGGCGAGCCTCGTTGGATAAATGTACAACTCGTGCTGAAAAAATCAACTTTTTGCAACTCGTTACATAAATAACTATTATCATATGCATCCCATTACTTTTTCAATTCAATGTCGGCCATTTAGTTGCTTCCCTTCGAAACATAAGTATATTCAAGTCAATTAGAGGAAATTTAAATGAACTATAATTACTATCCCGAATTTTGAAACGATGATGAAGTTTTTTTTATAAATTGGTGTTATATTAGAAAAATAAACTAATCGTTATAATTTTCTTTCGTGTAAAGAATTTTAAGTTTAGTCAAAAGTTTTTAATAGCTCATTATATTAGTCAGAAATGATCAAAATTTCATTGCATTCGGTTTGTTGAATCCAGAGATGTAACGGCTCAAAGTTAGCTATCGTATAATTTTTCTAGAATCTATCTAAATTCGTGTAGAATAGCCCGATCTTTTCCAAATTTGGACCACTGATACACAACTAGTTGATGATCTTACAGTAAAAATTTGAGCCTTTTCGAAAAGTTACAGCTAGTTGAACCTTTTTTGGAAAGTGAAAATGTTACCTGTCTCAGTTATTTTATGTAAGTATCCCCTGTAAATGGATTTGAATATTGCAGAGAAGGTTAAGAAGGGCGAGGGCCTGGAGATTTAAAGGGGGTCTTGCGGGGTTTCAAAGGGCTTTCTAGGTAGTTTCAGAAGGGGGGTTTGGAGTGGCGTTTTCGGATGATTTCAAAGGGTCTCAGATGCGTTACATGGGATCTGAGGGGGTTTCAGGGGGATTTTGAAGGCATTTTTGAAACCTTCAGAAGATATTAGGGCCTTTTCAGAGGCATACGTAGGCGTTTTTGGAGGATTCTGTGGGTCTCAGGTGCGTTACATGAGGTCCGGAGAGTTTAAGGGGGATTTCGAAGGCATTTCAGCAATCTTCAGATGATTTTTGGCGAGTTTCAGAGGCGTTACTCATATGTTACGTAGGCGTTTTCGGAGATTTCTGAGGGTCTTAGCTGCGTTACCAGGGGTCCGAGGCACAATGGTCCAGATTTGAAAATACCAGGCAAAAATTGCCAAATCATAGTAGTCTGCTGGTTTTAGCCTAAATGAATGTATTAGAACATGATTTAGTGCTCAATATCATATTAATGGCATTTTCATTATTTTTCGATTTCTTCGAACGAAATCGGAACAAAATGGATGTTTTTCATACAATTTGACTATACACATATCATCATGGCACAATTGTTTTGGCAGCTCTTGGCAGTTTGTGACATTGTTTCCTCATCGATTCTGCATACATATAAAAGCATTTGAACGGGATATCCCCGCGGGGAGTAGCGGGGAGCGATTTGTAAGACAATTCGAATTCAAAGTGTAAGAATTTTTCGTACTAATGACATGTAATGTCATTTTCGAAGCCAGAAGTGCTATTTTGATCTCTTGATCCATTGCAGAAATCTGATATACACAAGCAGTTACTAATAAACTTTCGAAATGATTTATATTAAATGGAATTTCTAGTGGTTGAACTTGTTTATGTTCTTTACCATCACCAGCTATTCAGTGCTGTAACAAAATACAAATCATACAGTCGAGACTCTTATAAGATCACTGGTCGGGGGGCGCAATAGGAATCCGCTTAATAGGAGACTAAGAGCATATGGGATTTCGGCATTTTGGGGGTGTGGCCTATTATCTCGGGTGTGTTAAGAGTTAACGCAATACTTTCTTCGGCAAAGTTTTAGGGCTTGATAAGATCTACCATTTAGAACTTTGGTTCATATGATTAGTTAGCAATTTGGCCGCTAGAGGGACCATCAACAATTTGATGCTAAATTGCACTGCAGGAACCATATCAGGTTGTCAAGCAAACGTTACGATATGCGACAGCTCAAGACCCTGATCATTTGGAAGGATAGTGTCTTCGGGAAAGTTGTTGGGTACGCCAATAACTTACTGACGATGAGTTGCGAAGTTCGAAATTTCTCCACTGGGCGGCGCTAGTGAGCAAGTAAATTTTCAAAACCTCATATCTCAGAATCCCGATAACTTAGGAAGTTGGTGTCTTCGGCAAAGTTGATCAGTATGACATAAACTTACATAAAAATAAACACTAGTTTCGCAATTCTGCCACTATGCGGCGCCAGTGAACATGCAAATTTTAGAAATCCCATAGCTCAGAATCCTGATAACTTAGAAAGTTGGTGTTTTCGGCAAAGTTGATCAGTATGACATAAACCTTCATAAAAATAAATACTTGTTTCAAAATTCTGCCACTAGGAGGCGCTAGTGAACTTGCAAATTTTAGAAATCTCATAGCTCAGAATTCTGATAACTTAGAAAGTTGGTGTTTTCAGCAAAGTTGATCAGTATGATATAAACTTACATAAAAATAAACATTTGTTTCGCAATTCGGCCACTAGGCGGCGTTTACCGGTTTTTTTCGTCTTTTTTCGACTTTTTTGGTGGTTTTTCGGCTTGGCAAAACTACTGTCGCTCCCCTCGATAACTTAGAAAGTCGTTGTCTTTGGAAAAGTTGATCAGAGTGACATAAACTTATATAAAAATAAACACTTGTTTCGCAATTCTGCCACTAGGCGGCGCTAGTGAGCATACAAATTTTAGAAATCTCATAGCTCAGAATCCTGATAACTTAGAAAGTTGGTGTCTTCGGCAAAGTTGATCAGTATGATATAGACTTGCACAAAATGGGACACTTGTGTCAGAATTCTGCCTCTAGGTGGCACCAGAAATCACGCTAATTTTGAAAATCTCATAGCTCAGAACTCTGCAATCTTGGAGAGACTGTATTCTTCATTGATGATATACTTGGTTTGAAATCCTGCTCCTGGGCAGGATGCATATTTTATGAGTTGTATACCTTGATGTCAGTCGGACTCAAAAGGAATCCTCCGTGGAATTTTTAAGAGTATGCCAGCTAAAACTACTAGACGAATTAAAAGAATTAAAAAATTAAAGAATTGCGAAACAATTGTTTATTTTTTATGTAAGTTTATGTCATTCTGATCAACTTTGCCAAAGCCACCATCTTATTAAGTTATCGGGGGGAGCGACACTAGTTTTCCTGAGCCGAAAACCCCCCAAAAAAGTCGAAAAAATACGAAAAAAGCAGTAAACGCCGCCTAGTGGCAGAATTTTGAAACAAGTGTTTATTTTTATGTAAGTTTATGTCATACTGATCAACTTTGCCGAAAACACCAACTTCCTAAGTTATCAGGATTCTGATCTATGAGATTTCTAAAATTTGGAAGTTCACTAGCGCCTCCTAGTGGCAGAATTTTGAAACAAGTGTTCATTTTTATGTATGTTTATGTCATACTGATCTACTTTGCCGAAGACACCAACTTCCTAAATTATCATAATTCTGAGCTATGAGATTTCTAAAATTTGCAAGTTCACTAGCGCCTCCTAGTGGCAGAATTTTGAACCAAGTGTTTATTTTTATGTAAGTTTATATCATACTGATCAACTTTGCCGAAGACACCAACTTTCTAAGTTATCAGGGTTCTGAGCTAAGATTTCTAAAATTTGTATGTTCACTAGCGCCGCCTAGTGGCAGAATTGCGAAACAAGTGTTTATTTGTATATAAGTTTATGTCACTCTGATCAACTTTTCCAAAGACAACAACTTTCTAAGATATCGAGGGGAGCGACAGTAGTTTTGCCAAGCCGAAAAACCACCAAAAAAGTCTAAAAAAGACGAAAAAACCCGGTAAACGCCGCCTAGTGGCAGAATTGCGAAACAAACGTTTATTTTTATGTAAATTTATGTCATACTGATCAACTTTGCCGAAAACACCAACTTTCTAAGTTATCAGAATTCTGAGCTATGAGATTTCTAAAATTTGCAAGTTCACTAGCGCCTCCTAGTGGCAGAATTTTGAAACAAGTGTTTATTTTTATGTAAGTTTATGTCATACTGATCAACTTTGCCGAAGACACCAAATTCCTAAGTTATCGGGATTCTGAGATATGAGGTTTTGAAAATTTACTTGCTCACTAGCGCCGCCCAGTGGAGGAATTTCGAACTTCGCAACTCATCGTCAGTAAGTTATTGGCGTACCCAACCACTTTCCCGAAGACACTATCCTTCCAAATGATCAGGGTCTTGAGCTGTCGCATATCGTAACGTTTGCTTGACAACCTGATATGGTTCCTGTAGTGCAATTTAGCATCAAATTGTTGATGGTCCCTCTAGCGGCCAAATTGCTAACTAATCATATGAACCAATGTTCTAAATGGTAGATCTTATCAAGCCCTACAACTTTGCCGAAGAAAGTATTGCGTTAACTCTTAACACACCCGAGATAATAGGCCACACCCCCAAAATGCCGAAATCCCATATGCTCTTAGTCTCCTATAACGCTCACCCCTGTCTAGTAGGAGTTCGTTTAATAGGAGTCCGTTTAATATGAATTCGTTGAGTAAGAGACTCGACTGTATATAGGCCAATCAGTGCTCCTGGTATTATGAGTTTAAAATTGAGTTTCTGCCAGCTTTTCTCAAAATTGGACCTCTGTGCGAGGGGGTTTTAGGGGAATTTCGAAGGCATTTCAGAAACCATCAGATGATTTTTGGCGAGTTTCAGAGGCGTTACTCAGGCCTACATCGCACAGCACACATCGACCACGTTCTGATTGACGGACGGCCCTTCTGCGACATTATCGACGTCAGGACAGGACCTATCGCGGCGCTAACATCGACTCCAACCACTACCTGCTGATGGTCAAACTGCGCCCAAAACCTTTCGTCACCATTTATGTACGATACCGGCGACCGCCACGGTACATCTTTGAGCGGCTGAAGCTACAGGATGTTGCTTCAGCATACGCTTTGAATCTCGAGGCAGCGTTGCCAGACCAGAGCGAGCCCGATGTGCCCCCACTAAAGAACTGCTGGAGTACAGCCAATGGAGCCATCAACGAGCCGAAAGCGCCATCAGTAACGTGTAAAGGAGTAGATGGAACGAATGATTCGAATAAGAGTGCAGAGCGACTTTGGAGGAGAAGAATGCAGTGTGGGTGGTAATACTGCAGTATAGAACGTGGAACGATACAAGCAGAAGCGGAGACAGCAGACCCGCCTCTTTCGAGAGAATAGAACGCCGCCTGGAAGCGAAAGCGGATTGAGAGCAATTGGAATCTATCAAGCCTGTTTCATGGACGGCCGGTCGAAAACAGATCAGCTCATCACCCTTCGGCAAATTCTCCAGAAATATTTCGTGGGGTCCTAGGGGGATTCAGGGGGTTTTCAGCGGCATTTCAGGATATTTCAGAAGA
The DNA here is from genome assembly GCF_035046485.1 of Aedes albopictus. Classification (NCBI taxonomy): domain Eukaryota; kingdom Metazoa; phylum Arthropoda; class Insecta; order Diptera; family Culicidae; genus Aedes; species Aedes albopictus. Next base: position 403,101,973 of record NC_085138.1, on the reverse strand, counting down.
TTCTCAGCAAGTTTCCGAGGCGTTACAGAGAAGTTTTCGGGGGTGTATGAGGGTTTAAAGGGGCGCTACAGGGGGTCCGACGGGTTTTCGGTGGCATTTTTGGAAGCTCCAGAAGATTTTCAGCGGTTTTCAGAGACGTTACCGGGGCGTTTTCGGGGGCTCAAGAGGGTCTCAGGTGCGTTACAGGGGTCCAAGGGTGTTGCAGAGGTTTTTAGAGGCATTTCAGTAAAATTCAGAGGAATTTCATGAGATTTAGAAGGTGTTACAGAAGCATTTTCGGAAGTTTCAGAGGTTTGTCAAGTACGTTACAGGTGGTTTCAGGGGTTTTCAGACCCATTTTAGGATGTTTGGGGGTTTTTCGGTGGATTTCAGAGGCGTATTGGAGGACTCTGGTGGGTCTTAGGGGCGTTACAGGAGGCTTAGGGGGGGCTAGAGTTTTTGAAAATACCTTCCGGATCACTGTTCTCAGGTGAGTTACAGGCAGATTTAGAGGCGCTTAGAAGCGGTTCATAAACGTTTCAGTCGGTTCCAGAAGCGATTCAGAAGACGTTCCAGACTGATTTCTCTTGTAGATCCAAAGACCTATATTCAAGGGAGCTGTTGAAGACTCTAACCTACTCTAACCACTTGACAGCACATAATTGCATGAGGCTGTGCTGTGCAAGCACAGACAAACAGACGTAACACTTCGAACATTTTTCGATTCAAATCATAGTCACGGAAACATATTCGCCCAATGCTAACAGGACTAAGTTTTGCCGACCATCAACTAGGTGGCGGTAGTGAGCAAACGTCAAACTCGAACAAAAACTAAGCCAGCGCCACGGGTGGGCAGTTGGCCAACTATCATATTTTGAAAAAGACCGATAAATCGGTTTACGATGGGAATTATCAGAGTGTTACGTCTGTTTACTGCGTCTGTTTATTGCCCACAAGTTATGCATGTAGATCGATATTTTATGCTCAATGAAGTTTCTAGGGAACCTTAAACAGCCTCTCGCCCCTGAACACGCCCTAAAATCCCTTTGACACCACACGCAACTTCTTTCCCGTTAACCAACCTTACCCCTGATCTTGAGTACTCCAACTGCTCTGAACACAATCACATTCCAATGGATTATAAATGGTGATACCTAAATAGATTTTACCCAAATAAAGGTTTAGGTACACCAGGTCCGAACGCATCACCTGTTCATCGACTTCTTGACAGCATACGACAGTATACAGAGCTATGAAAAATCAGGGTCAAAAATGACTTTCCTGGGAAGCTGAGCATCGTTGCGGACGGTGTGAACAGCTGCGTAAGGGTTGTGGGCGTGAATTTATTAAGTTCATTCAGATCTCCCCGCGAATTGGGACAACATGACGGATCTCACACTTACTGTTCAGCATCGCTCTGAAAGGTGTAATTTGACGAGCTGTGCTCAACAGCCGGGGTACGATTTTACGTCAATTTGTGTGTCTTGCGGATGACATGGATATTATTGACATTCATTGTTGGTCATTCATGACCAACTGAACACTGGCATAACCTAAACTGTAAGAATGAGTGCCATTTCCAGGGGTTTCAGGGGCGTTCTGGGGATGTTCCAGGGGGTTCCAGAGGGTTTCAGCAACGTTTCAGGGGGTGTCAAGGACTTTCCAGAGAGATTCAGAGGGTTAAGTGGGTCATAGGTGTTCTAGGGGTTTCAGGAGTGATCCAGGGAATTTCAAGTGGTTTTAGGGGCGTTCCAGGGGTGTTCCAAGGGGTTAAGGGCGTCCTATAGGTTTCCAGAAGTGTTTCAGGGGCTGTCAAAGGTTTAAGACTTTCGATACAAATGTTCTATTTTCTCTTTTAAAATTGAGCTTGAGGGAATTCAAATTCAATGGGACGTATAATCAATGTGTGGATCTAGACGTTCACTGGATAGGGTAACCGATATAATTTGGACCCCCATATATTTTGGACCCCCTGTGTCCTATTATCACAACTTACACAGGTTTAATGATGAGATGACGGAAATTTTTAGAATCATTCGCTAAATAAGATCGCTTTCCACGGGCAGCAATCATTTCCTCACTGTAAATATCCTTATTTGCCTTGAAATTTGTTTTTTGCCAATCTCGTCATCCGTGCGAGTGTCGCATCATGTTTACAAAAAGAGATTGCGATGCTGAGGAAACTTGCATATGTGAACAAAAACGTTTATCATTCTAGCGCATTAAATTCGGCAAAGTTCGTCTAATCAGCCTTTGTCAATCAAGTAATTAGGATGTGATTCAGCATATTCAAGCGACAAATTCTTCCAAAATAGTTTCAAACGAGTTTAAACACCGGGTGTCCAAAATATATACTGAAGAGGGTCCAAAATATATTGGGGTGTCCAAAACAGTGAAAACTGATGCTTCAAAAATCAGCTATTTTCATCAAATTTTCAGCCAGAAATGACCTTGTGGGTATTTTTAACGGACAGTGGAGGCTTTTACGAACATACTAACATCATCATTATGTGTAGGGTGCCTGTACCAGTTATCGCACCACCTAAGAAAAACTATTTCTAAAAAAATTAGAAGAAGACCGACGAATGTTTCCAATATGTCAAATGATTGTGTGGTTTCCATATTTTACATGAAAAATAAACTGATGGAGCCAAAACTTCTTTTAGTATATTTTACGGCTTGTGCCAATGATAGGAACCCTGTACCAGTTATGGACACATTTGTTAATTTGGGTTCCACTTCGCACTATTTACATGCATTCCTTATGGGATTTGTCATAACTGGTACACTATGGCGAAATAGGGTGCAAGGAGGCCGAAAAGTTAAGGAAAATTTTTTATTTCTACCATAATTTGAGCAAATTGTGAAGTTTGAATGATTACAATCATCTTTTGTGATCGTGATCTGTTGTTCACGAAATTTTTCTTGTTGATTTGTATCTTTAAAGGTTGAAAATCAACTATGGCGAATTTGAGGTACTATAGCCATAACTGGTACACTGAGCCTAAATATCCTCTGAATCTGTTTGATTTTGAATTAAATTCAAACCAATGTCCTCTAGGGGTCCAAAATTCAACCGTTACCCTATGTTTCAACTACCGTCAAGGCACCATTCACCGTGGATCTAACAGGATTCGGGGCAAATAAGGGCTGTCATTTGACACCAGTCTTATAAACATTGTTGGTGCCGCTTTTAATTGCCTTCATTATAGGTTAGAGTTAAAGCAATATCCACAGAAGTAGAAAATATTTCACAAAATTTGGTGATATAGTACAATTAGTAAAGGGTAGTAGGGTCGCCTAATTCCGTGGTAAGTCACCATTCACCGTGGTAGTAGGGACCCATTCACCGTGTATGAGACATTTTATTCTACTTTGTTTAAAAATGATCAAAACAACCCAACCAAGGGAATTTTCTTCGTTTAAACTCATTTCAAGTAATAACTTGCAAGATTTTATTAGAAAAACGAATGTTCAAATTTTCGATTTTTTCTAGATATATGGGACAGTATGGGGCACGGTGAATGGAGACCATTGATTTTTAGGGTACCCATTTACCGTGCCTTTTTGTTTCAATTAAAAAGTACGAGTAATCGTACTTTCTTGTTAAACTTACTTCGGTAATGCAAAATACATACCTGATATGTGAATTTAATGGCTTCTTGGTGGAATAAAAACGTTACTACATTTAGTTTACCGCTTAAATCACCTTAGCGCAGTTTTCGTATTTTCACTATGAATGCAGTGAACGAGCAGAAACCCGCTTCATGTAAACACACTTTAGTGTCAAAATGATACTTTTAAATGTTTCTAATGAGCGTTTTGACATGGTAACAATGCATTAGTGTTGTATTGGTGAAATTGAAGGGAAATTGTCATATCATTCAATCATAATATGGAAATAATGAAAAAATATTCGAAGGCACACGGTGAATGGAGCCCCCACGGTGAATGGCGCCTTGACGGTACAATGGAATTATGCACTGAAATCAAATGAAAACAAAAGTTTTAGTACTAACCATTCAACAATTGGCGACCTTAGTGTAGACCTTAGTCTTATGATAATATTCATGACTTTCTTATAACTATGTTTAATGAATGAATTACGAAGATAGTTTTTATGTACGGTTTTAAATCTATAAGTAACCTAAAAGCACGCCTTAGTTTAGAGATAGCTATAGCAACATTTGTGACTTCAGACAGCCGATCCTTTTAGCTGCAAATAGCATTTCACCTTGTCTTGATTCCCACACGTGTGTTGTGTATACCTTGCCTACGTATCGTCTCTTACCATATTGCATCTTCAACTGACTGGTTGGCCGTCTGCCGCCGCTGTCTATTATCTCTAATGAATTATTAGACCATAATCCTTCATAATACACTCATCGTCCCTTGTGTTAGCTCCTTCCCTTTCGCATTCCATCCGCCCGCGCGCATCATACATACATGGCAGATTAATGCTCTCATATTTCAACGTAAATTAAATTGAAAGTGCAAATCCCTCTTCATCCGAAACGGGGAATGGCAACGGAGGAGGTCGACGACGACGAACGAAGTCGTTGGTTGGCTAGCTGCTCTGCCTGACCACAAGCTAATGCTCCGGATAACTTGGGTTGAACGCGTCGGATAGGAAGAAAAAAATCCGGATGATGGTGACCAGCAAGCGGCCAGGACGTGTGCCAAGTTTCGCCACCTCGCTGTGTCCCCTACGGGGACGGACACCACTGGACGGCAGCGGTAGCTGCGGTGTGGCGTAGCGCGACGGCGGTGGCATATGTGTGCGGATGGGACTTAAGATAGCTCCTGGGTATCCATATCTATATGCGCTACCCGGTCTGGTCTGGTGAACCTGTGCATCAGCCATTATCCAGTAGAGATAGTAGCTTGTGGCAATATGGCAAGCAACATTGTTTTTTCCGCTTCCCGGGAAGAAGAAAATAAAGCGTGAAGAAAGGGTTGATAACTTTTTTTTTAAATCAAGCCTTCAGTTCAAATGTGGTCGGGCCTCATATTTTTTTTGTATTTTTACCATCATATTGATATGTTAAAGTACAAATTTGTCTATATTTTTAATTTTCTTCTAAAAAAAAAATCTAAAACCAAAAGGAATCAAGGAATTTTTATTTACTTTAAAGTTCCAAAAGTTACTTTTTTAATGTAACTTTAAAGTTCTTCAAAGCTACGAAGAGCTCACGCTGAGCCTTCTTGGAACTTCTGCCCGAAGTTGCGGCCTAATTCACTGTGATCATCTTATAACTCCTAATGCTACTCCTAACTTTATATAGCCAGAAGTTACTTATTAGTGTGTTTTTGTTAAAAGAGAGTCAGACCTCAATCTGAACTTCATGGAACTCGAAAGTGTATTTGGCAAGGGAAGTGGAACTTTTGGTTACCCGGGTATACACAATCAGGATCTCCTTTTTTCTCGGGTTCGCACCACCCAGTCCATGACATCTGCCAGAGGCAGGTGGTGACCCGGACGCAATAGTAGAACAAAGATATCGCCACGAGCCCGAGGGTGGTTGTGTGTGGGCTGCCGTTGTTGGAGTGTGCTGCCAAATGCTAAATGTGGAATGGAAAACTCGACGATGATGACGATTCAATATTCCAAGCCAAGTGTAAATTGATATTTCCATTATGTTGATTGTGGCTATTTATATATGCATGCACACCGCACCGTTGGCGTTGTTGTCTCCAAAGTCCAAAGGGAGAAGGCAGATTGAGGACCATTGTCGTCGCTGAGCTGCCAGCAGCGCTGCTCGGCCAGCCACGTAATAATGGCGTGTGTTTTCCATTCGATAAGGTGAGGTGGGAAAGTGACCTACCTTTTCCAGGATAATGGGCGCAAGGAATGAGCTATGCGGTGTGGAACGGTGATGGAGGGTCTTTTAAGTTCCGTTCTCTATCTTTATAAAACAATAGAGTAGATGGAATATATGAATAAATGATCTGTCCATTGGGGTTTGTTTGATGATTTTTTCAACAAGAAGAAAATGTGTATATAAAGGTGAAAAACCAATTCAGGAGAAGAAAGTTATAGATAGAAATGGTAAAAATTTTAAAAATTTATGTGAGAATTGCAGCAAACGGAAAGAAGATCCAGAAATGTTGACAGATTTTGCACATTCACGTAATCACGAAATTGCCAATCAAACTAGAGCGTAGATCGTCAACATGATTCACAACTAGGTAAAGGGTGGTATGGTCAAAATTTGGTCATACATTTTTTTTTCATAACGTCCGACTGCGTTCACTAAAACAGCTGATTTTTGGACCAGTAATGGTACATTATGTGTAGCTTATGCCATAAAATTTTCATCAAAATCCATTAAGTATTGGTTGATATATACATAAAACCATCGACCTGCCTTTTTAGAATTTTGTACAAAGTCGCTCCATAATAAATCTTTGACAATTTAAGATCAGTAGAGCACCCTTTTGGTTATAAAACAACTAATACTGCTCCGACTCATATGAAAATTTTACAGTATTATACTGCCGTGTGCAGCATAGTTGTCCCATGTTACATTTTGTCGATTTTGACTTTTTTTCGCCAAACGGTCTATTTTTACGTATTCTTTTAGAAACTGCCCTCGGTTAGTACACTTTGTTCGGAAAATCTATAAAAACAACATCAAGTCAATTTGTCCCATGTTCATTTTTGTCATCATAAGCTGTCCCATGTTCCAATTTTCAGCATAAGCTGTCCCATGTTCAATTGTCCAGCATAAGCTGTCCCATGTTCAATTTTGCAGTAGTCCCATGTTCTATTTTGCAGCATAAGCTGTCCCATGTTTTTTTTCTCAGCTTTTAAAGCTAAATTGGAGTAAGCTATGAGTAACCAGTGGAGGGTATAATCAGTAACCAGTCTAAAGATGGCGACCAGAATATCCAAGATGGCGGTCTACAATCCAAGATGGCGGCTCAAAATTCAAGATGGCGACTGTTTAATGGAGTTTTAGGCTCTAAACCATGCAATCTATATATATAAAAGTCAATGTATGTATGTTTGTATGTTAAATTGTATGTTAATGTGTATGTAAATTTGTATGTTTGTTTATTTGTTTGTTAAAGAGGTGGTTATAAGGGTATTGGAATTCAAGATGGCGGCTTAGGTTCCAAGATGGCGGTCAAAACGTCAGAGTGCTTGCTATTTAACGGTGAATCTGTTACGGATACTATGCAATATGGGTATCTATCGATCGGGTTTGATGAGTAGAAGTCAAAAATCAATATCCGACCCCATTTTGAAATCCAAGATGGCGGACCATCATCTAAGATAGCGGTCACGGAATGGTCTTTTGAGCAATGTTTCCATGAAATATGGGTATCTATCGATCGGACTTGATAAGTAGAACTCAAAAATGGATATTTGACACCATTTTGAAATCCAAGATGGCGGACCATAATCCAAGATGGCGGCCACGGATTGGTGTTTTGAGCTATGATACCATGCAATATGGGTATCTATCGATCGGACTTGATGAGTAGAACTTAATAATCGATATTTGACGCCATTTTGAAATCCAAGATGGCAGACCATAATCCAATATGGCGGCCATGTAATGGTGGTATGAGCTATGATACCATGCAATATGGGTATCTATCGATCGGACTTGATGAGTAGAACTTAATAATCGATATTTAAAGCCATTTTGAAATCCAAGATGGCGGACCATAATCCAAGATGGCGGCCATGTAATGGTGGTATGAGCTATGATACCATGCAATATGGGTATCTATCGATCGGACTTGATGAGTAGAACTTAATAATCGATATTTAACGCCATTTTGAAATCCAAGATGGCGGACCATAATCCAAGATGGCGGCCATGTAATGGTGGTATGAGCTATGATGCCATGCAATATGGGTATCTATCGATCGGACTTGATGAGTAGAATTCAAAAATCGATTTTTGACGCCATTTTGAAATCCAAGATGGCGGACCATCATCCAAAATGTCGGCCACGGTATGGTGTTTTGAGCTATGATACAATGAAAAATGGATATCTATCGATCGGATTTGATGAGTAGAAGTCAAAAATCGATATTTGCGCCATTTTGAAATCCAAGATGGCGGACCATAATCCATGATGGCGGCCATGGAATGGTGTTTTGAGCTATGATACCATGCAATATGAGGATCTATCGATTGGACTTGATGAGTATATGTTAAAAATCGATATTTGACGCCATTTTGAAACCCAAGATGGCGCACCATAATCCAATATGGCGGCCATGTAATGGTGGTATGAGCTATGATACCATGCAATATGGGTATATATCGATCGGACTTGATGAGTAGAACTCAAAAATCGATATTTGACGCCATTTTGAAATCCAAGATGGTGGACCATAATCCAAGATGGCGGCCACGGAATGGTGTTTTGAGCTATGATACCATGCAATATGAGGATCTATCGATTGGACTTGATGAGTATATGTTAAAAATCGATATTTGACGCCATTTTGAAACCCAAGATGGCGGACCATAATCCAATATGGCGGCCATGTAATGATGGTATGTGCTATGATACCATGCAATATGGGTATCTATCGATTGGACTTGATGAGTAGAACTCAAAAATCGATATTTGACGCCATTTTGAAATCCAAGATGGCGAATTATCATCCAAGACGGCGGCCACGGAATGGTGTTTTGAGCTATGATACCATGCAATATGGGTATTTATCGATCGGACTTGATAAGTAGAACTCAAAAATCAATTTTTGACGGCATTTTGAAATCCAAGATGGCGGCCACGGAATGGTGTTAAGAGCTATGATACCATGAAATATGGGTATCTATCAATCGGACTCGATGGGTAGAAGTCGAAAATCGATATATGACGCCGTTTTGAAATCCAAGATGGCGGATTACAATTCAATATGGCGGTGGAATGGTGGTACAAGCTATGATACAACAGTCGAACCTCCATGAGTCGATGTTCCTTGACTCGATATCGACTCATGGAGGTAAATTTTTCCATACTGAATTTTTTTTTTTTTTGATTGCTATGATGGTCCCTTCAAACGGCTTCCTAAAGAATATCGTAGGACTTGGAAAGATATACGAAGCTTATTTGAAATTCAAGATGGCGGACCATAATCCAAGATGGCGGCCGTAATTTCAATGCTGACATCCGATAACATTTTGTAATACATGCAATGCTGCTGTATAATAAAGGTTTTCATCGATCGGATTTGATGCGAAGAACATAAATCGATATCCGATGAGGTTTGGAACACTAAGATGGTGAACCGAAATCGGTAACGGTTGCTCAACATCATTTTAAAATCTAAAAAGGAAGAAAACTATCCCAAAGAAGTATGTAGTAGTTTTACCCATGTTATCATGCAATATTAATATTTTTTTGATCAAAATGTTTTGAAATAACAAACCAGTACTGGATCAGATTACAAATACATATTTTATGTGGAATAGTCGATATTTACTTATGAGTATTGTGTTGTTCTTTGCTGTGCATGCATCGCTTCTGTAAGGGGTGAGTATGGCAGCATAATCGATCGCGTTCGCTATTGTCTCGAGTGAAAATCAAAACAATAGATGCGCGGGTGTTTAGTGTTCAGTATTGTGTTGTTCTTTGCTGAGTATTGTGTTGTTCTTTACAGAGAAGAACATTAATCATAACAATTAGATGATCGGCATTGAACCACAAAACCCCCACAACAATTGGTAAGATCTTTCCAATACTATTTATTTATAAATAATTCTACTTCAGTATATTTAACTGCATATAAGTTGAAAATTCGCTATTTTCAACATCCTTTCATCTATTGGAAGATGCTTCAGTTCTGGGCTCTTTCTAAGTTGATGAAGGGATTTATAAATGCTTGCAAGGACTTGGCCAGGTGTGTGGAGCTGAGTGAATCTATGACATTGAAGATAGTAGCGACATCAGCAATGTCAATGGAAATATTCAACTTTGCAACTCCATCCAAGATTTGTGCAAGTATTCATGCTATGCTATGCTATGCTATGCTAATAGTCGATATTTACTTATGTTTATGGGTTCTTCAACAAAATAAAAAAAAAAACATTTTTATTGTTTCTTCTACCACTTTACATCATTCAATTTGATTTTTATTTAAAAACGTTTTGTAACACTTTTACATAAAGTTTTGATTTTTAATTTATAAACTTTTTCTAACACTATTACATCAGTAAGTCTTGACTTTTAATTTATAAACTTTTTGGGTGGGTTAGGGGTGTTGAAAAATCGTGAAAATTCCCTTACGTAATAAATGGATAGCCCCTTACAGTAGGTACTTCGTCCAGAAGCGACCAAATGGAAACTACCCCCCTCAATATCGACCTAATCAACTCAAAATTAGTTTCCCGCACGCACCTCTAAGTTGGGTGGTACTTTCTTTCTCCGTGTATGCAATGTGATACCAGTGACGTCATACTCGATTGGCTGTAGTGGTAATCACGTCTAAATGTGTTAGTGTCAGCTGAATATATGTGGTTGTGCAATGTCATGTAAAAGCTGTTTATGTTTTCCCCACGATACCCTTAAAATTCCACGCGTCGATTGTTTACATCGTTTTCTTCTTTCGGATAGTTTGTATGGACGCTGCAATGCGTTTCAGAAGTGGATGGGTGAAAAACATTTAGGGTCGGATAGTAGATCGCGCCCGGAACTAGAAAACTATGAAAAAATCTATTGATACGGGTTGATTTTTTAGGTTATCGTGGGGAAAACATAAACAGCGTTTACACGGCATTGTATATGTTAGTGTGCGTACGCCAAAACGTCACTCATCTCTATACACTGGGAAAAAAATCTTCATTCCTTCTATGTACCCGGGACATGGATATTTGCAATGGGGGTAAATCAATGCTTTCCATATTGCGTGGGTTTCCATGGATTTCCAGAAACCGGAAGCCGCCATCTTGGATTTCAAAATGGCGTCGGACATCGATTTTCAACATCTGCTCGGCGAGCCCGTTCTGGAAATATCCATATTGCGTGGGATTCCATGGATTTGCAGAAACCGGAAGCCGCCATCTTGGATTTCAAAATGGCGTCGGACATCGATTTTCAACATCAACTCGTCGAGCCCGGTTCGATAATACTCACATGGATTTTTAAAAATTATTTTGGCAATTTCATGAAATGGTACGTTTCACCCCTCCCTCCTCAAAGTCCTCCAGAAATCCTAACAATACTACAGGGGCTAATCTAATCTCTAATCTAATCTCATACTAACGCAGCCATTACTTGAATGCATCCTGGAAAATGAAGACTTTTCAGGTCTATCATTTTTCTTGTCTAACGGCCAGGCCAACTGCGCAGCATGTACCGCAGAGAAGATTTCAAGGGATAGAAAGATTTCAACATAGTCAATATTTGAAAACATTCTACACCTTGAAATCGAGGGGAAAGATGGAAGCGTGGACCTCCCGTACCAAACGCTTCCATATAACGATATAGATATTTAAACATGTTCGCTTGTATTAATACGGTGATATATACGGTGATTTGCTAAAAAAATATTGATTAGTGCGCCAGGAATGGTGGTAAGATTCTTCACTGAAAAGAGAATAAAGGATTAAGTAATATATACTGAATAAGGCATAAGTGATACGCTCGTTACAGTTACTATTTTTTAAAACATGGTATTATTATACAATAAAATTACCTGAATCCTCCTGAAACAAAAAGGTTTATTAGCTGTTAAAAACAAAACATAAATTGAAACATGACCGTTACAAAAATACATCAAATTTTAATCTGGTGCTACCACTTTAGGCAAAAAATAGCAAGATTAAAATTTGATGCAATGTGGTAGATCTTACACCGTAACGCACCGTTCTAAGGTGATCTACTCACGTTACGGGAATCGGAGAGAACATAATCCTTTTTCCATGTTTTTAGAAAATATTGCCCTCAACATTTCCACAATCCTCGCGTATTTTTTTCAAGTGGCGGTAATTAGCGCCATGTCTGTTGTTTTTTTAAATATTAATTCGCGCAACTGTATCACTGATGGTTTGTGATAGCCATTAAAGGTTGAATAAAATAGCCCTAATGCTAAACCTTCAATATTGAAGGTAAGCTGAATAAAGAAATGTAAAGTAGATGGATAATCTTCTATTGAGTATCATATTCATCATACGATGGCAGGCTGTACAAGAGATGCGTTATACACTCAAAAAGCTACCATTCAGCTTTATATTCAGCTTTCATCTTATTCAGCTATTGACACCATTAACCCTCAGAGCCCCAGGACAAACTTTTAATTTTTGATCGGCTGATACTCAAAATCTGTAAAATATAAAAATAAGCGGTTTTCAGTATGATCGATGGGAAGAGTTGTACTTCATGCGAGGGTAGTTGTCAAACCGGAAGTCACACAATACTACAGGGGCTGTTCATAAACCACGTAGACCAAAATTTAGCCAACTCAGACCCCTCCTCCCCCCTCGTAGACTTTTGTCCATACAAAAATTTTGTAATTTGTATGGAGCGTAGACTTTGGCCAGACCCCTCCCTCCCCCCAAAAAGTCTACGTGGTTTATGAACGGCCCCACATGAATTCCAAAAATTCGCCGGGAATGCCGAGAATGTCTGTGTGAATCCTGGACATTCTCCGGGAATCCTGATAACATCCAACATGGGACAGCTTATGCTGAAAAATTCGACATGGGACAGCTTATGCTGTAAACTGAAACATGGGACAGCTTATGCTGAAAATCTCGCATAACATGGGACAGCTTATGCCGATAAAATCCCGAAATTTGCTAGATTTATCGGCATTACAGTCCCACCAGAGTTTTTATTTAAAAAGTTAAAGTAAATCTAATACCTATGAAATTTTTGGTTCATACTTCAATGATAAATACCAATTCTAACGCTCTCCTGATGAATTCACTTTGATTTTTTATTACACTTGTTCGTAGAGAGGGAAACAAGGCTGGAACTTAAAACGCGTTTTTCTCGGTTTGCTGTTTTGTAACATGGGACAACTGGTCGGGGTTCTGCTAAACCGAACCAAAGACCATTTTTTGAAAAAATGAGTTTTCTTAACCATTGGATGAAGAATATGATGATCTACCTTCAGTGTAAAAATCCAGCAATTCTTACAGCTCTTTGTGGAGTAAATTCAAAATTTCTGTTTGGCAGAACATACAAAAAATCAAATTGCACCCAGCCAGAGTGAACTGTAAACCATTTCATAGAATCAGCGAAATATTTTAGTATTGATCTAGATGATGAACATTTCAAGTTTTCTTCATCGCCGTCAGATTTCTAACTTCTAACCGACTCATAGTAACAATCTGTGAGAGAATTGAACACGTAATTAGAAATACGGGTGTTGGAGGATCCAATTATATGTCGATAAACCTGATCGCCGTTTTTCCAAATCACATTCAGCCAGAGTGAACCAAATCCACTGTATTTTAGAATCAATTTATTCTCAACAATTCAAAAATCAACTGGTTTTGAATACCTGCGTTATGTCGATACACCTTATACTGATACTTTAACACAGAAGCCGTCATTGAACAACAAGGATAATAAGAACAATAAAGGTTGAAAAAAAAATCAAACACTTGGTTCGCTTTGGCTGATCGAAAAATGGCGTTTTCACGAAAACCATCCTTGAGAAGAATGTTTAGAACTTGATTCTGACTTAACGACTGACCTACAGCCAGTGCTGAAAAATTCATTTCGTCATATCTAAATTCAATCATCTACAGCTCGTTTTAGAAGCTGAACCTGAGAATATGGTATATGAGAAACTTGTGCGGCTAGACCAGTTCTGCAAGAAAGTCACGGAAAAAACGATATTTTTCGAATATTTAAGATAAATGTCACGGACTAGCTTCGAAAAATACCAATGATATTCACGGTGAATATCATTTGGCAAAGGTAGTCCGTGACATTTACCTTAAATATTCGAAAAATAGCGGGTTTTCCGTGACCTTCTTGCAGAACTGGTCTAGCCGCACAAGTTTCTCATATACCATATTCTCAGGTTCAGCTTCTGAAATGAGCTGTGGGTGATTGAATTTAGATATGACGTAATGAAATTTTCAGCACTGCCTACAGCTAGGTAAAATGACCTAGAGGTAACGCGCTTGGTTATCACTCAAATGATCCAAGTTCGAATCTCTTTCGTATTTTTGAAATTTGTTTTGTCTTGGTTCACTTTGGCAGAACATTTTCATGGTTTTCTTCGACCAGCATAATAATTTAAAGTACACAAATTGCTCCACTTTTGTGAATGCCGGGCAACTCACTGGAACAATCCGTTCCCAGCCATCTTAGCAAACTGCAGTAGAATCACTTGGCATAATACGGAACCTCACGGTGATGGCGACTTGCTCCGCCAACAGTCCACTCGTCAAAGAGGCAGCATCACACTGACGACGACCCCGTCATGGTGCTGGCTGTCACTGATGCTTGCTAGGGGAAATACACGCATGGGGAATGCTACTCAGCTTTGTTCATACCCCACAAGTTTCACATCTTAGGACCTCAGGACATGCAAGGCATCATTTGACATAATCACTCTTGCTCTGTGCCTGCACAATGAAAAAAAAAACATGGGTGGCAATTGCTGAGCTGGGAGGGCTTCCGCCGTTCATATTTCAAACTATTTCGAGACCTCCGTGCTACTATACTATACGAGTCCTCTCTGATTCATGTTAAGGATTGTGAGTGATATCGACTTCAACTTCAGACGATGAAAAATCGAGATTTTTTTCACAATCCGATTGGTTTTCTCTAAAACGCAGAAACACAGTCAGCCACACTGAACTATATACCATATTCCAATGTTTTTGTTCAGCCAGAGTGAACTGAGTGCAAAGTACTGAGAAATTAAATGTAATTATATCAATGATTTCAAATAATTTACATGTATTCTTCATCTCTTATGGGTAATAAAGGCTTGTAAGCTACATGTGTGCGGAAAAGTTTCAAATTATCTTAGCTGTTGTTTATTTGTGAGTTGTTGAACTTTAAACTCAATTATCTCAGAATAAACTTTTTGGCGCTTAGTTCGGTTTAGCAGAACCCCGGCCAACTATGCTGCACACGGCAGTATACTATTATACAAATCAGGCCAAACATTTCAATAGGTCCTATCTGTATTTGAGAGGCTCTCTTTGTTCACTTTCTCTTTCAATTAAGGCAATCTAATGGTACACTTTTCAACTATTTTTGCAGTACAAATCAAAAGGCGATTGTTTTGACCATCGTTCAATGCTAGGAGACAATCATAATATAAATAAACAGCTGAGATAATAACGAAAGAGAGGAAAACCAAAGAGAGCCTCTCTTCTGCAGATAGGACCTTTAGACATGTTTGGCCTGAATATGCTCTAAGTAAAATTTTGAGCCATTATGTATGAATACTTCCAAAGTTGTGGCAGTTTGAATATGAAAAAAACTAACTTTGAATATGAAAAAAATATAACTTTGAAACGGCAAAATCAAAGTGAATGAAATTTTTACACAACATTCGGACATGCATTTTTTATATACAGAAAAAAAATCATTGAATTCGGTTCAGTATTTCTGGCTCTATAAATAAAACAGTAAAAATGTGTTCTTATTTTTGAAGCCTCTTTGTACAAAATTTTAAAATTGCAGATCTCAGGATTCAACAATATCTCCGCAAAAACTAAACCGATTTTGATGAAAATTTTATGGCATTAGCTACATATAATACACCATTACTGGTCCAAAAATCAGCTATTTTGGTGTACGCAGTCCAAAGTTATGAAAAAAATTGTTTGACCAAATTTTGACCGTACCACCCTTTACATCAGCAAGACAAAAATTGTAACACTGACTCTCAAGCGCAGTTCTGCAAAAAGGCAGCAGCTTCCTGAAAACTTCCTCTGCCAATGACCATTTTGCATGTGTACAGTGTATCAACCAATTGTCCGTACAGCAAATTATTGGTCAAAATAATTTTTCATTCAAATGTTTAGAACTTTTTTATACGTCAATCAAAAACGCTAAAATCATAAACCATATATTGAAGCTCCATTGGTAATTTTTTTTTAGTAAAACTTATAAGATTTTTGAACACATTTTTAAAACATTGTATCTCAATATGTACTGGATGAAACTTTTTCAATCTTTTTTGTGTTAGAGCTTTTCATATGCTATATGGCTTTCATATGCAGCTTCGCTTGAGGTTTTATATTCACTAAAAAAAATATGAAAAATCTGTACATGTTCAGAGTATTTTTTGGAAATTTATCATATTTTGATCAATAAAAGTGCCGAGTGTTTTCAACTTTTTTAAACTCTCTTAATGTAATATTTTTATACAGGACCTACTAAACTACATATCAAGAGTAGGTCCTATGCATTTTTCGTTCAGATAATAAAAAATATGGAAATTTTTTCAAATATCGTCAACTGCATAAGCATATTTTTCTTTTTTTTGTAGTGAATATAAAGCCTCAAGCATAGCTGCATATGAAAGCCTTAGGTTTAAGCTGTAATGAAAAAGTTTCATCAAGTACATATTGAGATATAATGTTTTAAAAATGTGTTTATAAATCTTATAAATTTTACTAAAAGTTGTATAACTTTCAAAAAACTTATTCGATCTGGCTCAAAATTTCACCATATATGATTCATGATTGGTCAAAATTTCAGCGATTTTTATTGACGTATAAAAAAGTTATAAACATTTGAATGAAAAACTATTTTGACCAAAAATTTTCTGTACGGACAATTGTTTGATACACTGTATATCGTTTGACAAGCACGAAGATACTCGAAACCGTCACCCTCAGCATGGTCATGCTTCATGCTGGATACCCAGGCCTTTACAGCTGTGGTTAATGTACCCGAAAATATCGGAAACTTTAGAATATTTATTCAAAATTATGATGCCATTCAAGTGAGAATTCCGGTGAATTTTCGATAGGTTTACAGATAGACGGTGTTGATGTTTCGGTTAGAATTTGGACCGAAATTTAAAAACAAATTGTCATGAATATTATTTGACTGGTGGCTCATCCTGGACCTTTAAGAAAAATCAAGAATATGTCAATTACTGTTATTTTTTTTTTTTTTTTTGTTCTAATACAAGCAAAGACTACTTCCATCTGTAACTAAGGTTCCAAGAGAAATTATTTTAAGATTTTTTTTCAGTATACTCAGAAGGTGGGCAAAGCTGGAAAAATATAGTGTGTTGGGCATGCTTTAAAAATGCAAGACGTGGCCACTGATGTACATCCAACAAAATTCTGTAAATTTCGATATATCGGACGGCACAAAAATAAAATAAATCGAGAATGACAACCTGCTCCGGGACCACCACGTGGACAATGTTGTTTCCAGTTGCTGGCTTGATTACTGATGGATTCTCTTTGAAATCCTACGAATTTTGATGTGTCACACCCGCACTGCATTGTCAGACAAAATGTGAGAATTTGCCACATTCCAATGTTCCAGGGAGCCGTCTAGTCTAGTGGCAAATCCTGTTTTTGACATTTGACATGACCACTGATTTATTCGCCTTAAAATTTTGCAAATTTTGATATATTGCATGGCATAATCATAGACAATACGAGAATTGACCACATTTGCGAGTTCCGGGAATCGATTCTAGAACCACCATTTGAACAATGTTGTTTCCAACATTCTGCTTGCTAAGTTTGATGTATCGGACGGTATGTACATTGAAAACGTGAGTTTTTTCCGCACTCCAGGAGCCCAGGGAATTGATGCCGGAACCGTCTGTTTGCCAATTCTGTTTTTACCATGACCAGTGATGTATTTATTCCATAAAACCTACAAAATTTGATATATCACACGGCATGATTATCGGCAAAATGAGAATTAACAAAATTTCCAGGGTTCTGGGAACTAGTTCGAGGACCACCAGGTGAACAAAGTTATTTCCAAATCTTGGCTTGATAACTGGTGAATTGTCGATGAAGTTCTGCGAATTAAGATGTGCCGCACTGCATGGTCATACAAAATGTGAGAATTCGCCACAATTCGCCATTTGACATGCCAATGATGTATTTGTCTCAAAATTCTGCAAATTTCGATACACCGCACGGCAAGATCTTCGACAATGTAAGAATTGACCACATTTCCAGGATCCTAGGAACCGGACCAGGGACCCAGTTACGCGACCACCGAGTGAACAATCGTGTTTCCAGTACCAAACTGGAAAACTGATAAATTCTTTATACAATTCTACGAGTTTTGATGTTCCAGATGGCAAGGTCATGCAAAACGCGAGAATTGGCCACATCTCCGGGTCATCGAGAACCGATTCCGGGACCACTAAGTGGCTAATCCTGCTTTTGGTATTTGACGTGACCACTACTTATTCTTCTTCTTGATGGCTCTACGTCCACAGTGGGACTTGGCCTGCCTCGTTTCAGCTTAGTGGTTCTGCGAGTACTTCCACAGTTATTAATTGAAGGGTTTTCTTTGTCTGCCATTGCATGAATCTGTATATTGTGAGGCAAGTACAATGATACTTTATGCCCAGGAAGTCGAGAAACTTTTCCCGTCTGGAACGAGAATCGAACCCGTCGTCTCCGGATTGTCGATCCATAGCCTTAATCACTAGGCAAACTGGAGACCACTATAATTCTGCAAATTCCTGTGTATCGCATGATCATAGAAAATGCGGAAATTGACCACATCTCCGGGGGCTGGAACCTGGTCCCGGGAAGTAGCTCTGGGACCACCAGGTGGATAATGTCGTTTCCAGGTGCTGGTATGATAACTAATTAGCTATCTATGAATTTCTGCGAATTTTGATGTGCCACACGGCAAGGTTATACAGAATGCCAGAATTGGCCACACTTCAGGGGTTCCAAGACCACCAAGTGACCAATCTTGCCTTTGACGTCTAACATGATCGCTGGTGTATTGTCTAAAAAAATCTGCAACTTTTAATACGTCGGACGGCATGAATTCAACAAATTGGTAAAATGGCCACCTCTTGGAAGACTCCGGGAATCCATTTCGGGCACTCAAGATTAAGTCCCGTGGCCACCTGAGGGCCAAAACTCATCCACTCAGTTTACTTAGTGATTGGGTCACTTTACTACTGGTTTTTAAGGTGCTCAGCACTTCAAAGTTTCAAATCAGCAGCATTTTGCAAAATTTATTGCGAAAAATACGCTCCTGGAAAAAAGGACCCTTTGGCGTCGGTTCCAAGTGGTCCCATCCGATCAAACCTTAGTGTTTTGAGTCGGATCTACAAAATTTAAGCCATAACGATAATTTTGAGTACATAAACTTTATTATTATTTTTTTTTTTTGCTAGGTTTCTAGCTGCACTCTGAATAGAGTTGAAACCTCTACACTAGACCCGAAGATAGGAAAGAGTACGTAATCTTTCAGAAGCAGTTTGCCAGCCGTACGCGGAAAATGATATCCATTAAGACACTGTTGCAACTGACTCAGAAAGATACGGTAGAAGATTGGAAAGTTTTCAATTGGTCAGTCAGTCAGGATTTGCCTATGTAGTGTTATGGTCACACGGTTTATGTTTGTCTACTTGTTTGATTTTGTGGTATGGTTAAATAGGTTTTTCTCCTCGTTAAGTCAGTTGTCGTATGTGGTTTTTTTTTCATCGAATCAATCGAACCCTGTATGTTAAAATATAGTCGATCTTGTATCAAATTGTTTTCTTGATTTCGCTAATCGTTTTCTACTTGTGTTCATCTCTTGTGTCCTTAAATTGTCATCGGTCCAAAATCCACAGAAACATGTAACTGAACTTCTGAACATCTAAGAGATAATCAAAAATACGCCAAGTTGGTCAGTTGATTGCAATAAAATTTTAAAATAATAAAGATTTCATGTCAACTTTCATCCCGCTACAAATAGTATTAAAAATATTCAAATTCGTTCAATTGTCCTTTCGGTCCTACCTAGATGAACCATGTCATTTTCTCAAGCGTAGCCTAGAAATGTCAACCTAGTCATACACAAGTAACGTTGTTCAGTTAATATAAAGCAGTCAGTTTTTGTCCAAAATGTCACGTCGAACGCATTGACGTCAACAATGCGTTTAAGTGTTCGCACGTTAGCTTCGAATCTATCAGCACAATTAAGTGCTACAAATCTCCTTCCCAGTATTGATTCTTCGTTCGATTTTTATTGCTTTATTTAAAGAAAATATGACGAAAAAGCGACTATGACATTAATAAATTACTATGTAATAAAATCAACCGAGAAACGTGGGAAATAGAGCCCAAACAACATTTTGAAGTCAGATGGCTGTAAAAGGTTCCAAAACCTGTCACAAATCCTATAATACTTTTATTAGGATTTGTAACGATCATCAAAACCTTCTCAAATCCAACTGACTTGGAACTATTGCTTGGGAATAGACTCTACTGAGCCCCGGCGGTTCCTCCTGTTTATCGAGCATGTCTGATGCATATGATCAGCCATACTCCATCTGCAGCAGCCGGTTCGTGATGAACCGTTGGAGGCGCATTAAAGTGTTAAAAAGGTGATATGTTTCACTAAAGAACACTACATTACAATAATCAAAATGAAACTCCTTCACTTTAATACCGTCAACCCCTGCGAACTTGGCCAGGGTCATAAACTTTATTATTATTATTATTTTTTTAGAAATGATTGTGAAATCGTTGTGCTAAATCCGAATCAATCTGACTCGAACACCTTAAGGAGAAACATCAGAGAGTACAAATATGCTTGCTACTCACGTTTTCAAGAGCACCAACCTTTAAAGTTCGTGAACAAATGCGCTCGATTTGATAAAGCTGCCTCTTTTTGCAAGTGAGCAAAGCCAGGATAAACAAGTGCGGCTTGGTTCGAAGCTTTGTTCGTCAGATTTGTGCCTCTAAAGTTTGTATGCAACATTGCAATCAGATTTCTTGACGTTTCAACTTAAACGTAACTTTTTTTTTCAGGATATGATATATTCATTTCCAATTCAAACGAGCATTCTCTTAAAAGGATTTACAAATCAAACCTTCAAAAGTTTCTTCAGGTATTCTTGCAGAACTTTGTTCTAAGATTTTTTCTGGACTTCTTCAGAAATGTCTCTAAGCTTATTTAATAGTTATTCTGAAAGATCTTCAAGATAGTTCAAGACTACTAACTGTTGAACTGACTATAGTTATACCAGGAGTGAGTTTAATAATATATTCCGGTAAGTCTTTCCAATGTTCTTTCGAGGAATTCCTCAAAGATTTTTCCATTTTATAATAGACATTTTCGAAAATTCCATCGGAAATTTCTCCAAGAATTCTCAGAAAATAACTTTGGAGTTTGTCTCAGAAAGTCTTCTGAAGATTTCTCCAAGAATACCTTCCAATATGTTATAACCAACCCCTCCAAGCAATCTACCTGGAATCCCTTCTAATATAGTTCCTGGAATTTGCTCTAAGAATTCTCAAAAATATGTTCCAACAATTTTTTTTTTCAGATGATCTTGAAATAATGGAAGCCTTCATTTCCATAAAGTAATTTTGCAAAATAATGGAGGCAAATTCTTAATAAATCAGAAAAAAATAATTCATGTAAAAATCAGAAGAAACCGAAAAGATTCGTGGAGCTTTTCTGGCTAAATTCTTGAAATAATTCCTGGAAAATAACCAAGAATAATTTCAGAATAAATCCCAACAAAATACAAATAGTAAATGAATTTGATAAAACAATGCTCGAACAAATAGGCAATATCATAAAACTCATCAGATTTGTTAGGAATATTTCTGAGTAACTCACATTTCACCCTAAATTTTTCAAATTTCAGCATACTTATTTTTGTCCCCCATCAAAATGCTAGAATCCGACCAAACATTGCTGTCACATAAGAGAAATTCAAAATTTGTGCCTAAAGTGGGGATATTGGGAGAAAAGTAATTACATGGTAGCTGTTTTGGAGGGCCTCATTTGTCATTTTACAAAAACGAATAGACTAAAATGCGCCAATTACCAAAAAAGATCACTCCTCAAGGTGGTGTACAAAATCATGTCACATATTCTGTTCTACAGGAAGAAGGAGTCCCAGACAACCAGGAGTCGTATAGAGAAGAAATACATGCATTACATCATATAAAGAATTGTTTTAAATTCATATCACAGATATGTACAGCGGAAGGATAATTTGCATCGTATATAATGTTTTTTTTTTTAACTTATTGAGATGTATCTAGTGAAGTTGTATAAGAATACAAATCAACTATTATAAGGTATAACTTCAACGTAGTAAACGATATTCTGAGGTTTAATTGCGATAAACTTTTGGAATTTTCGACTCTCAGTCTAATAAAATGCGTTGATTACTCTTCTACATATCATCGCCGACGTTTCGGTCCGGCTATTGGACCATCTTCAGGGTTCGATACACAAATCAGCAGGTCACAAAAATTTTGCAAATGTTCAAACAGTCGGGTTGTAAAGGGTCACGCCGTCTGGTACACTTTTGGGCCATTCCACAATGGTCGGAAAAAGATAAAGTTCGGCCAAAACTCTTTTTATGTGTTTAATCGAAGTTATAGGTTGCCTAGATATGGTATATAGTGTTTTTAGTGTTTAAAAAGGGGTATTCAAAAATTACGTAATTTCAATAATTTCAAAAACGGTAAAAAACAGTGAACCCCATATTTTTTGCGTTTTTTGTTAGAAAATCAATTCAGATTTAAATAAATGATCATCTTTCGATCAAATCCAATCAAATTTGTTCAAAACGTGTGAAAAATGTGGAAAGATAATTTTTATTTCAGTAAAAAATGGAAAAATATCGTAAAATATATGAAAAAACATGACTTTTTTAAATAGCTCTAAATTGAAAAACAGCAAATTTCTGCAAAATATTTAAACGTTTTTAGGCAGCTCTAAGCATGATGTTTCAGATGTACTATTCGAAATTGCGGCGACACGTGACGACACGAACCGTTTTTTAACTTAAAAAATCCCAAAATTTCTAAGGTACAATATATGAAAATTTGAAAAGTTTTGTGACATATTAATGTTGCTCCATACGTGCATTCAAACAGTCCAATAACAAGCTTTCATATGCCTGATAACTTAAAACATTTATTACATTCTCAAAATATTATTATTTTACTTTTTTCGAATAATTCATTTTTCAATATTATGACTTGGGTCACTTTGGCAGTGAAAATGTCATTGAAATACAAAAGCTGGTATTCTTTTAATTAAGAATCATAAAAGTACAGTACATTAACTTTGTTATAAGGTGAAATAAAGTTTAAAATTATCAATTTCGTTTTTCGAGAGTTTTGGCCGCCCCTTTGTATGGAGCCCGACCAATGTGCATTCGTTCCGGTTTGGTTTAGGGATTCCCTAGCTGGTGTACGGATACTACCTACTATCAGCCGGTCGGTACAGAATATTTCCGTAAATATTCTGTACCGACCGGCTGATAGCAGGTTGTATCACAATAATCACAATAAAGCACACTGCACATCTCATAAAATACCGTTTCAAGACATAAAGCGTTGTTGTCCCGCCAATGCACGTATATCTCCTCCAGTTTTGTATGCATAAGACACATCGTACGCGATGTAACTTCACCGTACAAAAAATGATATTTGTTTGTTTGTTTGTTTGTTTATTTTCGACATTTGACACAAGGGTGCAATCGTGTCGCAGCAAAAGATGATGATTGTGTTGATCATAAATTTCATTATATGTCAAATTGGCAATCCAAAGCCTTATCCACAAGGCCCCTTGCAGATCCATTGTTGATCCATTTGTGTGTTGATATCATAGCGGCGTAAGATTCAGTGAAAGATAAGTTATGGTAGAAGCTGGTAGAACACGGTTCCGACAAAACTTCGTTGATCAAAATCCAATGTACATGTAAGGACAGGCGAAGATAACATTCAGTGGAGAAACAGGGAGAAACCGGCTTCTTTGTGGCAGGCCACGCACAAGATACTTGTTTGCGATTGAAGAAGACCTATAAACGAATGCTCAGCGTTCAGGGAACTAAAACCGATTGACCCAGGACTGGATCCCGTGGAGAAGAATACTTCATTCGGCGTATATTGAACGGAGTGAGTTTTAATCCACGAAATATTCGAGGTAGTAACTTGTTGTAAAACTTTGCATGCGCCTTTGATAGTTAGTTCAGAGACGCGTGTTGACAAGCATACATGTTCGAAGCATATCATGCAAGACATTCACAGAAGTTCTTATAACCAAAGCAAAGTTATTGGGTGGATTAAACGCTGTACCATTTTGCGTAAATCTGGGAATAATGATCTCAACTGCCCTTTTATATTGCACATTGATCAAAGTTATCGTAATGTTAGCCCTTGCCAATATAAGTCAGATTTGAATAGCAAAAGTATTCATAATTACAGCACAAGAACAAAAAAAAAGAATCGATTTAACCCTGTGGAGCCGGATAATTTCTTCACTGCTGCTACAACCTCGCAAGCCTCGAATACGTTTGTTATGCTCGGTTTCATCGCCGGGGTCATATCGACCCCTTCGGCTCCTAAGGGTTAAACTAAAGATTCTTGCGTAGTTTACCCAAGTTCAGCAGATTAACTCGGTTAAGTCTGCACACTTCAACTCAGTGCTCCATGCAATGTTCCGCAGTATGTGTTCACTATCGAGTTACAAACTTCAACAAGGCCAACCTCGAAAGCTTCCATCCACAAGTAGATTTTCGCTGTATCAGCTACTTACGAAGACAATGTATACATCTCAGTCTCACAGCTGTGCAGCAAGTCTTACATCACAATAGGATCACTATTTAATATTAAATCTTCATAATGCAATATCGGTAAGTATGCAATCCTCCCTTTTGTTGGAAACGGTATAGCAACACTTGAGAAGTGCCATATTGATACAAAACACTCCACATCCATCCCACATCCAATTAGCATTTAAAGCCTCACCCACCCACCGCCACGAAGCGAAATGAACAGGCAGGAAGGCGGAAATTGCTATTAAATTAAATTCCTCCTCTTGCAACACGCGCATACCGTAGTCGCTATCGAAACGGCTTTCTTCTTCTTGTTGTTGGTTGTAGTATCCAACTGGAACTCGGCCTGTCTCGTAAAATTGGTGTTCTTACGAATCAAGGAAATATCCAAGATGGAATCAGCAAACGAACTCGTCACTTCCAAGTTGGCAATCTCACGCCCATCTCACTAGCCCACCCCCAACACTCCTGAAACGATACAATCCCCGTACAAAGGATCGAATCCCGATCCCGCTTCAATGCACCGTATCCAATATCGATAAACTAGTACACACACATGTGAATGGGTTGGCTATTTGCAGCCCCGATCGAAGTACTCTCCTTCGCAACTTGCAATCACAGCATAATTCAGACTTTGTCCATTTACCTGCACAACGCAGCAGCATGGAGAAGCATCAAAAGCGTTATTAATTTGTTTCGCTATTTGGCAAACACAGTAGCGCCACTCGCCACCGTCGTCGTCGTCGTCGACGATGATAGTGAATTACATACCTCTACCCTAAACCCTACTGGTTGAAGGGCCTTTATTAAAAGTTACTCGAACGTGTTCCCTAATACCTACAGCTAAGAGAGGCAAACAACAATCTTGAGATGCAGAACTTGGCGAACACTGTATGTATGTAGGTACGTGATTACTGTTACTGCTTACTCTCGGTGGTGCGCTGCTAGCAGCCAGATTACAGAACTCCAGCTTCTTGAGAATATAATGGAAACTTGGAATGCGTGCAGGACTTCATATTATATGGTCGGCAAGGCTGACTGAGGGTTTATCATCATCGTTCTCGTGTGGGTCAAGATAAACGAATGTAAAGTGTAGAACACGTGTACAGTAATTATAAGCCAGCCGGCACACTCTACGGACTGGATGCTGGACGCTTACTGGCAGGATGGGGGTTCAGTGAAGTTATATGATGCAGCAAACGAAACAGTCTTCTCCGATGGTTGTTGCTTCATTGAGAAGAAAATTTCAGAACGGCAGACAAGGTTGCCAAGTAGATTGGACGATTACGTGGAACTTCTTAATCTTTTGATCGTACTCAAGGTTGTATACATATATTGAACTTGGAACTATAAATGTCACATGATCATTTATAAACTGCTTCATATGAAAGGTTAAATTTATTTATTTTAATTTTTTTTATATAGTTAATATTTGCTACATACTGTGTAAATAACCAGAACAATCGATAAGACTGTACAAGGTACCAATACTTAGAGCTGTATAATAGTTTGCCATCCTCAATGTAAACTTCTTAGAATCCCATTTTTTTTCTTAGTCAATTACAATGTCGGCCATGGGATGGAGTTTTTGTAAGTGGAAAGAGGAAAACAACCAGATAATCTAGATTAACCTTAACGCAACTCACGTAACCTCAATTATTGAAATTGCAGTTTACAAAAACCTGAAAGAGTTCGACACGTGGGATGACGTTTATTCATAGATTTGTAAATTAAATGGAAAGAGCTCACCAAGTTATATCAGTGGTGTCATCGAGGTCACTCCAAGTTGGAGGCTCGACTGTGAAGCATCAACTTTCACTTAAAACCGGGTACCTACACAGTCTTTTTCATTTTGAAACTATGTTATTTATTTTCCCAACGTTTCGACACTGAGTTGGTGCCTTCTTTAGGGGGTAAATTAATGTGAATTTTAATCTTTGTTTCCTGTCCTGTAAGAAAACCGCCTCTATGACTTTGAAACAAAAGTGTGACACTGTTATAGCAGGAAATATCTCCACGTAACAGAACAATCTCAATCAAGGTATTTAAAATTTTGTATTCACCTCCTTTAAAAATAAATAATAAAAACCTTTTTAAATAATAGATAATCGAATTGAGTTCTGAAGGAGTTCCGGAAAGAATTCTAAAGAATTCTCGTAAGGAATTCCGGAAAGAATTCTAAAGAATTCTCGTAAGGAATGCCGGAAGAAATCCTGAAAAGAATGTTTGAAGTTGTTGGAAGGAATTTCAGAAGAAATCTGAGGAAGAATTTCTTATTGAACTCCAGAATGAACTCTTAAAGCAATCTAGCAAAGGACTGCTAATGAATTTCGGAAGAAATCCCTGGTGAAATTATTGAAGAGATCCCAAAAGGAATTACTTATGGTAAGAACCCGTAAAGGAACTCCTTGAGGAGAATTACCGGATCGAGTAATGGAGAAATACCAGAAGAAGTTCCAGGAGGAATCCCAGAAAATTTCATAGAGAATTTCCAAAAGGAACTCCAAGAGTAAGCACAGAAGGAATCAAGGGTAATCAAGGAAAGAATCCAAAACAGGACTTTTCAAGGAACCTCCTCCATGAATTTGAAAAGCAACTCGCGGTGGAATGACTGAAAGATATCCTGGACGAATCTTAGACAGAATAATTGTAGAAATTCCTTCAGGAATGCCTGAAGGGGTGGGATCTCTAGAAGGAACTTCTGGTTAGTCTTAAAGGAAAACCAGTGGAGGGACTTTCAGAAGAACCTCGGAAAAAGCTCTTGAGATAATCTTAGAAGAAGGAATCCTCAAAAGGAGGATTCCCAAAACAAACTCTTTGGAGAGTTCCAGATGGAAATCTTATAAAAATCCAAAGGGAACTCCCAAGAAAGAAGTCCTAGAGGAATCTTAGAAGAAACTCCTTGTTAGTCTTAGAAAAACAACCTGGAGCAATCTCCTGAGGGAATCCTCAGAATCTCAAAAGGTGAATTCCGGAAGAAACTCCTAGACCAGGTTCTGGAGAAATTCAGGGGGAATAATGAAAGAACTCGAAGATGGCTCTGGAAGGAAATCCTAGAGGAAACTCTGGAAAACTCATGGGAAAATCCTAGAAGCGATTCCTATAAGAATTTCAACTGAGGGAATTCTCAGGGATTCCCGGAAGGAATTCCTGAAGGAATCCCGAAAAGAATGTCTGAAATAATCTTGAATAAAATTCTTGAAGCAATGTTGGAAGGAATTCTAGAAGAAATATGGGAAAGAATTTCTGAAGGCACCCCATAATGAATTTCAGAAACAACCTAGGAAACAAATTCTGAATGAAATCCGGAAGAAATGCCGGGTGATTTTTTTTTTTTTGAATGATCCCAAAAGGAGTTATGAGAAGACCCCGTGAAGGAACTCTTTGAGGAGAAGGAGGTCCTGGAGAATTCCCGGAAGGAGTTAAAGAGTAATCCCAGAAGAAGTTCCAGGAGGAATCCCGAAAAATTCCATGAAGAAATTGTGAAAGAAACTCCCAGAGTAAGCACAGAAGAAATGCGTAGAGGAATCAAGGACGGAATCCAAAAGAAGACTTCTAGAATCCCCGAAGAAATTAATGTATGAATCTAAGAAACAACTTCTGATGGAATGACTGAAAGATCTCCATGACGAATCGGGAGTCCCAGAAGGGATCCCAGAAGGGACTTCTGGTTAATCTCAAAAATCCTGGAAGAATACCAGAAGGAGCTCCATAAGGAATCGGTGTTTGAACTTCTGGAGTGAGCTCAGAAAAAGCTCCTGCAGTAATCTCAGAAGTAGGAATCCTCTAAAAAATTTCGGAAGAAACTCCTATGGAAATCCAACAGGAACTTTAATATCAGTACTCGAAAGAAGTCCTGGAGAAATTCCAGATTCTCTGAAGAGGGAATACCAGAAGGATATATTTGAGAAATTCCAGATGAAACTCCTTGAGGGATTTTAGAAGAAACTTTTGGATAATTTACAGAAGAAACAACTAGGGGAATCCAGGAAGAATTATGAGAATGGAATTCGGGAGGAA
Source organism: Aedes albopictus (assembly GCF_035046485.1). Classification (NCBI taxonomy): domain Eukaryota; kingdom Metazoa; phylum Arthropoda; class Insecta; order Diptera; family Culicidae; genus Aedes; species Aedes albopictus. Next base: position 403,073,277 of record NC_085138.1, on the reverse strand, counting down.
TCACAGAGGAAATTATGAAGGAATCCTGGAAAGGTTTGCCAGACGAATCTTACTGAGAATTCCTGGTGGAGCACTACAAGGAACTTTTAAGGAAATTTTGAATTGAATACCGAATAACCCCGACGTTTTTGGAGGAATACTGGAATTCCTCAAGCAAATAATTCATTTAAGATTTTCGAAGAAGTTTTTTTTTCAGAAATAACTTAAAATTTTTGAGAATTTCTCTAAGAGTGCCTTGCGAGGTTTCTCCAAAAAATCTTTCTAAGATTCCTACAGAAGTTGCCACGATGAGTTCCTTCTGAGACTCCCTCTTTTGAGGATTCCTTCAGCCGAGATTCTTCCAGGAGATTTACAGGGTTTTCTCCAGGAATTTCTTGCGAGAATCCTCCAGTAACTCCTTCCGGAATTTCTCCTAAGTTCCTCCAGATTTTTTTTTTCATTTTTCCAGGAATTGTTAGTGGGATTCAGCTACGATTTTATTTTACAAGATTCTTTCTATGATTTGTTTGGGTGTTCCGATAGTAATTCCTACATGAGTTTTTTTTTTTTCGAGAGAGAGTCATCCAGGAGCTCAGTTTGGAAAACATTTCTGGGATTTCTTCAAAAACTTCTCCTCAGGATTCCTCTAAGAATTCCTTCTGTAATTTCTGCTGATTTTTATGGAATACCTCTGGAAGTACATTTTGGAAGTGTCTCAGATGTTCCTTAAGTGATGATTCTAATAGAATGATTGCAGGAGTGCCTAATGAAATTCTGCGCTTTTTCAAAAAAAAAATTCTTCAGAATCATTCAATGATTCTTTCAAAAAAAATTTAAAAAACTTTTCATGGATTACTTCAGAAACTCCTCCGTGGATTCATTTAGAAAATTCTCAAGACGTTCATTAATAAATTTCTCTAGAATGGCTGTTATGAAGTTTTCCAGGGATTTCTTTGGAAATTAGGCTTAGGATTCCTCCGTGAACTTATCCAAGGATTTCATCCAGGACAATTTTCCATATTCCTTAAGAATTTTCTAGAAGGGATTCTTTCAGAAATTTTCTTCAGAATTTTTTGATATTTTTTACAAGGTATACTTTTAAAAACTCGTTCAGGGGTTCATTCGGAAATTTCTCGTTAAAGTTAACTTAGAAAATTGACGATTGATTGCTTCAAAAATGCCTCCAACGATTCTTCCAAAAGCTCTTTCAGGGATTCATTCAAGTTTCTCGATGGCTTCTATAAGAAAATTTTCCACAAAATGCTTCAGAGGTTTCTGCATAATTTCTTCGAAAATTCCTTCAGAGCTAAATCCTGGAATACTTCTGAACATTCTTTCAGAAGTTTTTCCTGCCTTCCTGAAATCTGCTACATATACATCCAGAAAATGTGTTGATGAAGAAATTGCTCCATGAATTTCATCAGCAATTTCTCCAGATTCAGAGTTTTTTTCAGAAATTTCTTTCAGAAGTTTCCATTAGATATTGCTCTATAGATTCTTTCATAAATTTCTCCAATGATTAAACTAGAAAAGCTTTCATGGATCTCTTCAAAAAGTCCTTAAGCGGTTCTTTCAGAAATCTCTACAGCTTCTATAAGAAATTAGTGACTTTTTTTCAAAGATTAGTTTGGAAACTGATCCAAAATTTGAGAAATTCCTGCAAAATGTTCGTTTCAAATTTTTCTGTGGAAATTCCTCCAGCGATAAAATCAGAAAATCTGCCCCAGAATCCTTCAGAAATTTCTCCAGAGGTTCTTCCAAAACTCTGTCAGGGATTCATTCGGAAATTTCTCGATAACTTCTTTTAGAACATCTTCAATGCTCCTCTTCAGAAGTTCCTGAATGAAATTATTGGGAAATTCCTTTAGAACTTCCTACAAATACTTCAGAAATATTACCAAAGAAAGCTTTTAGAGATGATTTTAAAGATTTCTTCAGTAATTCCTTTATGGATTACTTTAGTAGAATATCTTCAAGGAATTCCTGAGCATTAGGCCGTCCCTTATTTTGCAAAAATTGGAAATGTTATAAGTTCGTTAGTGGAAAATGATCGTTTTAGCTGAGAAATGATCGTGTCAAAATTTGAAGTCCATATCTCAAGGCTAAGTGGTCCCTCAAGGGGCGTAAAGTTGTCAAAAATGGTATGGGACCAAAAAACATGATTTTTTTTTTCGACGAAAGAATACGCTATTCTACTAAAACCGGACCCAAAAGGACCGAAAATGCGCTTAGAATTGCGATATCTCTACTCGTTTTTGAGTTATTGAACAAAATAGGGTAAGTTTCCTTCGGGATCTAAAAAAAGGGTAAAAATGCTGATTGGACTTCAAATTTTGACACGGTCATTTCTTAGCTAAAACTATCATTTTTCACTAACGAACTTATAACATTTCTAATTTTTGCAAAATAAGGGACGGCCTACTGAGCATTCAAGCAATTTCTGAGCTTAAAAAAATTCTTCAGAAATTCTCTCTGAATTTATAAAATCTAACACAGATTTCTTTGGGAATTTCCCCAAAGTATGCATCCGGAACTCTTTCTTTACGAAAGTCTCCCTGGGATTTATGTTAAGATATCATCCTTGGATTCTTTCAGAAATTTTAAGAATTTTGAGAAAATTGTAAATAGATTGCTGAAGAAATTCCTCCGCATTTTTTTAGAATTTCCTCTGGCTTCGGAGTTTTCTGTAGATTTTTTTCCAAGAATTTGCCTAGAAAATCTTCTTTGAATTTCCTCAGAAAAAAGTTTTCCAACATTTTTTTCAAAAATCTCTCCGGGGTTTCTATGGGAAAATATTCTCCGGATTCCATTAGAAATTTCTACAGCAATTTCTTCAAACAGTCAGAAATTTAGGAAGCCATTATGAATTCCTGAAATAATTGCTTTAAAAAGTATTTCAAAATTCCTTTGGAACTTTCTCCCAAGTTCTAAATATTTCTAGAATATGTCCGTTTTAAATTTTCCTTCAGCGATATTATTAGAAAATTTTCCTCGGACTTCCTTCAGAAATTCTACCAGGGGCTCTTTCAAAATTCTTTCAGGGATTCATTCCGAAATTTCTCGATGACTAGATAACAATCTACCATGGATTACTTCATAAATTCCTGAATTAATTTCGTCGGAAATTCCTTCAGACTTTCCTTCACAAATTACACCAGAAATTTCTTCAAAAAAAACTTTTAGAAATGCTTTCTAAGGTTTCCTCAATAATTCCTTCATGGTTTCTTATTGTAGAAAATCCTCCAGGGAATCTTTCAGAAATTCCTTCAGGAAAACTTCCTAGGATATGATCCTTTATTAAATCTTCCACAGATTCCTTTGGAAATTTCTCCGAAGTATCCTTCCGAATCTCTTTCATGTATTCTTTGAGAAATTCCTTCAGTAATTACTGTCATTATTCTAAGCATTCCTTTAGAAATTTCTCCGCAAATTCTTTTGGAAAATAGCTAAAAAGGATTGCTAAGGAAATTCCTCCAGATTCCGAGTTTGCTTCAGAAACTCCTCTATAGATTCTTCCATAAATTTCTCTAGAAAATCTTTCATGGATTTCTTCAAACAGTGCTCCAATGATTCTTTTAGAAGTCTCTGATTTGAAAAATCAGAAATTCAGAAAGTCAGCAGAAATTTCTCAAATCATTCCTTTAGAAAATCTTCCATAGAGTCCTTTGGGAATTTCTCCCATGTTTGAGAAATTCTTACAAAATGTCCGTTTAAAATCTGTCAAGGATTCTTTGAGAAACTTCTCCAACGGTTTCGTTATAAATTTATCCAGAAATTATTTGAGAAGATTCTTCACGGAATTGTTCAGACATTTTGGGAATTTTTTACAGAAAATCCATCTAGAATGTGTTAGAAATTTTACAGAAATTCATACGAATATTAGTTCACGAGATCTCTAGGAATCTCTTCACAGACTTTTTAAAAGTTTCAGAAATTTCCACAGGAGTTCCTCTACTAATTTCCCACGAGGCGCTCAAGGAATCTTTACCAGGTTGTTCTCCAGATATTCCTCTGAGAATTCTTCCAGAAATAGGTCCATGGATTTATGTAAAAATGTGTTTCAAGATTTATAAAATAATTTCTCCAGGAATTCTTCTATAAAATTCTCAAAAGTTCTTTTTGGAATTTTCCAAAATCAGTTTCTTATCTGAAATTTCAGTAATTTTTGATGGTTTTTTATCTTCGATAGATTTCCTCAGTCATTCCTTTTGAAAAACTCTCAATGACTTCTTTTGAACTTTCCCCAAGAATTATTTTGGAAAATCTTCCTGGAATTCGTTTAAAAATTCCGATTCCATAAGAAAGTTTGTCAGGATTGTTTAAAGATATTTATCCAGAGATTCCTTCAAAATTTTCTCTAGGAATTTATTTGGAAATTTCTCAAAAGCTTCCATGGAAGAAAATCTGCTTCAGAATTTCCAGCATAAATATCCTCGGAAATTCTTACACAAATGACTTTAGAAATTTCTTCATATCAAATTAACTTTTATAAAAGCCTTTGAGGATTTTCTGAGTAGTTCTGATAGGATTTCTTTAATAGAAAATCCTCCGGGGATTCCTACAGAAATTCAGAACTTCTTCCTGGGATTCCTTTATAAAATATTCTATAGATACTTGGGGAAATTTCTCCAAAGTTAACTTCCGATATTCTTTCAGGGATTTTTTAGTAAAGTCCGGAGATTCCTTTCAGAATTTTTCCATGGATTCATTCATATTTTTTCCAGGAACTCTTATAGATTTCCCAAGAAATTAGTCCATGAATATCTTCAGAATTCCCTCAAGATTCATAATTTCTGCGAAAATTTCTAAAAAGTGTTTTTCAAAACATCTCTATAGATACTTCTATATTTTTTCCAAGGATTTTTCTTCCATGGATTTCGAAAAATATTCTACGGCATTCATTAAAAGTTTGTATTTTTTCCAAAGAAACAGAAATAAATAAAACTGAATTCAGAATGTCATCAGAAATTTCTCAATTTATTCTTTTAGAATATCTTCTAATGATTCCTTTGGAAATTCCGCCTTAGTTTGATAACTAATGATACTACATTCATTTCATTTTTTTTTTCAGAAATTCATAACAAGCTTTAAGAAAATTCTTCAATGGATTATTGAGAAATCCTTCTAGGGGTTATTTTAAGAAGTTCCTTCAAACTTCTTAATAAAATTTTTAGTAAGCCATTTAGAAAATCCATCAGGAATTCGTTCATATATTCAGAAATTCATACAAAGATAGCTCAAGGATTTCTCCACGAATTCTTGCAGGAATGCATTCAGACATTTCTAGAGGAATTGTTTTACAGTTTTCTCAAAAGGTTATCAAGGGATCTCAACCAGTTGTTTCTCCAGATATTCCTCGAACGATTCCTCCAAAAATACGTTCACGGATTTTTGCAAGAATTTGTTCAGAAAATGTTTCAGGATTTTTTTAGAAATTTCTTCAGAAATACTTCTAGAAATTTCTGAAAAGATTCTTTTAACAATACAACCGGAATTTCTCCAAGTATACCTTTAGGATTTTCTTCTGAATTTAGAAATGATTATAACACAAAAACATCACGTCATAAATAAGTCTAGTCTAGTCACGTCATAAATAAGTCTAGTCTAGTCTAGTCTAGTCTAGTCTAGTCTAGTCTAGTCTAGTCTAGTCTAGTCTAGTCTAGTCTAGTCTAGTCTAGTCTAGTCTAGTCTAGTCTAGTCTAGTCTAGTCTAGTCTAGTCTAGTCTAGTCTAGTCTAGTCTAGTCTAGTCTAGTCTAGTCTAGTCTAGTCTAGTCTAGTCTAGTCTAGTCTAGTCTAGTCTAGTCTAGTCTAGTCTAGTCTAGTCTAGTCTAGTCTAGTCTAGTCTAGTCTAGTCTAGTCTAGTCTAGTCTAGTCTAGTCTAGTCTAGTCTAGTCTAGTCTAGTCTAGTCTAGTCTAGTCTAGTCTAGTCTAGTCTAGTCTAGTCTAGTCTAGTCTAGTCTAGTCTAGTCTAGTCTAGTCTAGTCTAGTCTAGTCTAGTCTAGTCTAGTCTAGTCTAGTCTAGTCTAGTCTAGTCTAGTCTAGTCTAGTCTAGTCTAGTCTAGTCTAGTCTAGTCTAGTCTAGTCTAGTCTAGTCTAGTCTAGTCTAGTCTAGTCTAGTCTAGTCTAGTCTAGTCTAGTCTAGTCTAGTCTAGTCTAGTCTAGTCTAGTCTAGTCTAGTCTAGTCTAGTCTAGTCTAGTCTAGTCTAGTCTAGTCTAGTCTAGTCTAGTCTAGTCTAGTCTAGTCTAGTCTAGTCTAGTCTAGTCTAGTCTAGTCTAGTCTAGTCTAGTCTAGTCTAGTCTAGTCTAGTCTAGTCTAGTCTAGTCTAGTCTAGTCTAGTCTAGTCTAGTCTAGTCTAGTCTAGTCTAGTCTAGTCTAGTCTAGTCTAGTCTAGTCTAGTCTAGTCTAGTCTAGTCTAGTCTAGTCTAGTCTAGTCTAGTCTAGTCTAGTCTAGTCTAGTCTAGTCTAGTCTAGTCTAGTCTAGTCTAGTCTAGTCTAGTCTAGTCTAGTCTAGTCTAGTCTAGTCTAGTCTAGTCTAGTCTAGTCTAGTCTAGTCTAGTCTAGTCTAGTCTAGTCTAGTCTAGTCTAGTCTAGTCTAGTCTAGTCTAGTCTAGTCTAGTCTAGTCTAGTCTAGTCTAGTCTAGTCTAGTCTAGTCTAGTCTAGTCTAGTCTAGTCTAGTCTAGTCTAGTCTAGTCTAGTCTAGTCTAGTCTAGTCTAGTCTAGACTTTGTAGAATACAGTTATCCGATCTAGCATAAGTGTTTTCAGTACCATGAATAGTAATGGCAACTCTTCTCGAAGTATTCCTCAGCTCAAACCGAGATAGTACTGTTTGTATCCACTACCCCAAAGCCTCTCGCTTATCCTGCTTCGAGTCTTTAAATCCATCACACACGTTCTTCCTGCGGCCTCCTGTTCGTACTCAACCAAACGTGTATGCACAACAAGTGAGCATACACACACCGCTCACATTTCGTTTTGCTTGCCTACTAGTAGAAGGCCAAGGAGAAACTTTAATGAAACTTTACTGCATAATGTGGAAATTTTCTCTGCTTCATCTCGTTTCGTTATAATTTAATTAATTACGCTCTCGTTCTCGTTTCTGCCTGAACGTACCTACCTACCTAGTGCCTTGCTGCAGCAGCAGAGAGAGACTTCTGCTTGGCTTTCTCGGGTCCTGTTTCCTGTCACTACTGTACGTGTACACTAGGGTTCCCTTTCTGCATCATCGGATCCCCTTCTCGATCCCCTGTCCGATGAAGCGCTCCTTTTAGGTGTCATATGACAGGACGGAATGCAATACACCCACTCTAGGCTCATATCGCACAAACTCGGCTCGAAATATCAACAGTGTCGTGCAAAAAATCCTTTCTAGATTTTTTTTTTAAACATGACTAAAATACTGAGTGGGTTTCCAATTCGTAGGCGCAAGATGATGCAGCTCAGTTCACTAGTAGCCTAGTTTTAGGCTTAAAATTCAGATAGTTTGAACAGTTTAAGAATCTTAACTACGGTGGAGCGGACCTGGTGTGATGGTTAGACCTCTTCACTATCACGCCGAGGACCTGGGATCGAATCCCACTCCCGACAAACTCGCAAAATGTGAGTTCTTCCTTCGGAAGGGAAGTAAAGCGTGGGTCCCGAGATAAACTAGCCTAGGGCTAAAAATCTCGTTAATACAGATAAAAAAAAATCTTAACTACGTATTTGGTCTTATCGGATTCCTATAATACTGATGCTGAAGAATTCCTACAGTACGGATGCTTACTATGGAAATACAGGTGACATATGATATTTGAGATAATTGAAAGGCATGCCTACAGTATGGATTCCCTCTGTATGGAACCAATAAACCTCCTCCTCTCTCTCTCCTCTTCTCGGCGTAACGTCCTCCCTGGGACAAAGCCTGCTTCTCAGCTTAGTGTTCTATGAGCACTTCCACAGTTATTAACTGAGAGCTTCCTCTGCCAATGACCATTTTGCATGTGTATATCGTGTGGCAGGCACGAAGATACTCTATGCCCAAGGAAGTCAAGGAAATTTCCTTTACGAAAAGATCCTGGACCGACCGGGAATCGAACCCGTCACCCTCAGCATGGTCATGCTGAATACCCGTGCGTTTACCGCCTCGGCCCTTGGTACCAATAAACCGTACTATATGAATCGTGACTGTACTACGCTGTGGTGAAGTTAAAAAGAAAGAAAAACAACTTATTCAATGCGTTTCTGATTCCAACGAATATATAGAGAATGGGGAGATATCATATAGAAAGTTACAAAGTAGGAGAAAAGGATTTGTCCAGGGATCGAGCCTAGAGCCTTTGCGTGCGTCTGTCCTTGAAAAAAACACTCTTAGTAATTAAAAAAGAAGATTCCCATCTTTAAAATACTAACTTGTAACTTGGTGATCGAAGCATGGACATCGAGACAAATCAGCAGTTTATTATTAAACAGGAAGAAAGATAAAGTATTGTTAACCAGATTCTGAACGCAACTGTACCTTCCAACGACCGGACATAGCTAACTGACTAATGCCTTTGCACATTCTTATCCTTTCTTTCCTCCTTCCACACAGGTCCGGGGCAACAAGCACAGTCTCATAATCCGGAATGTGACCCGCTCCGATCTCGGCAACTACACCTGCCAGGCCTCCAACAGCCTCGGCAAGGACCGTGGCACCCTGAACCTGAGCGGTCTGCCGACGGTTTGCTACTTTGATTCGGTATGTGGTTTTAATTAAAATTTAATGTGCTCTCGTGTGGTTACTCTTTCTCTCTCTCTCTCTCCGTGTTCGTCATAATCATCGAGAATCGTGACTCGGTATCAATCTTGTATCCTTTGTACTTTCAAGTTGTGTTTTTTCATCGATAGTTTTTTTGTTGTTTTTCTAACCGATTTTTAACTTTCCACCACCGCTGCAGCCAACGCTGAGCAGCTACCGGGACCAGTACAACATCTCCTGGACGGTGCAGAGCTACTCGCCCATCGAGGAGTACCGTCTGTTCTATCGGTTGCAGTCCGGATCGAAACACAACCTGCTCCACTCGCCCGTTCACGATAAACCGCTGGACAACCACATCTACTCCCACCAGGGCTATGGGATGCACAGTGGGGGCAGCGGGTACAATCCGAGTGGCAGCCACCACGGCAGTGAACAGTGGGAGAACGTAGTCATTCCGGAGATGTTGGGCAACTACCATGGGATGCGTGGCGGAGGCAGCATGTACTATAACAGTCCGTACAGCTATCAGCCCGGAATTCGGCACCGGACGAGCTTCCAGCTGAAGAACCTTCAACCGGGAAGCAACTACGAGGCACGGGTTCAGGCGCGGAATGAACACGGCTGGAACCGGCTGTCGAGCATATTCCATTTCAGCACGCGATCGGAAGGTGAGTTATTTATGGAACTTGGCATTGCATGAATTTGTATATTGTGAGGCAAGTACAATAATACACTATGCCCAGGGAGTATAGAAAATTTTCCTGACCGGGACGGGAATCGAACCCGCCGTCTCCGGATTGGCGATCCATAGCCTTAACCACTAGGCTAACTGGAGACCCCATATTGGATTCTATGACATTTTTGAACTCCAAACAGGTGTTCAAAAATATATCCATATTCCATAGTTTTTTAGCTCAAAACTCCATAAAACAGGTGCCATCTTAAAATTTGTGCCACCATATTGGAGACCAAAAATTCCATTATTGGACTCCGATTACTTTCCCCATACCATAGATATCCATATTGCAGAGTTTTAGAGCTCAAAACTCCATAAAACAGCCGCCATCTTGAATTTAAAACTGCCATATTTAATTCTCTTGTCAAAATGTTTCGGCTCCAAACATCTGTCCTCCATACCATGGTAGCTTTTAGCTTAATTCTAAGAAAGTTTCGAAATAAATATTTAAAAGATATTTTATTAGAATTTTCAAGGTATAGGATAGAAATTCACTCCGTCATATGCGTTTATTCCCATCATATCAGACAGGAATTTGCCAATAATTACAGATATTCTAGCTTACCTTTGCCAATGGCTCATCAGATAGAAGCAAATAGTGTAGACTATTAATAACCAATCCCTAAAGCACTGGAAATCGAATAATTACGGGAAATTTCACGTTTCAAGCGAGGTGTTTTTCTTTTCTCGTTTTGCATACGATGAAAGCATCATCATCAAATCAGCAGCTAGCCAAATCGTTCTTCGTCACCGTTTAGTTTTCACTTCATCAAATTCACTTGTTGAACCAACCTTCAATTCACATCCCACAAAAGCTATATGGCACGTCAAAGTTGGATTCCACTGCAGCAGAATGCAGCAAAACCTGTGCAATTATTTGAATAAATCATTTTTTTTTCGGTGGTAAAATGTAATCAACAAGTTGTCTTCGTCTAGGGAGAATGCGAGCAAATGTGTGCGTGAATTATTCGTATACGAAACATCGTATTTCACAACCACGGAGAAAGATTTCTCCGTTGCACTCTGATGCCGTATCATGATCTGGTAGGCAAAAATATTACAAAGTACGTTGAAAAACTAAAAAGTACGTTGAATACATGATTTGATTTCGAACGCTTCTTTGACATTTTGATACGACGTTCCTGAAGGTGTTCCACTGAGGCAGCCCATTATTTTGCCAAAATCTGCTGTGAGGTAGCACTATAGGCGCATATACGGCCAATTAGCATTAAGTGCCTTGTCGTAAGGACTACTATAATGCTGGAGTAATGCTATTTTAAATGCTTACTGTTTACTTGGGCACCTACAGTGTCGGACAAAACAATAACACCACCGGTCTTACTTCATACAAAATAGCCAAGTTTGACGATATGGTACTCGGAATCTAGTACACCGATATGGCCGGAATCTTGATAGCTGACTTGGAATTATGGGAATATTGATTTTTATTAAATTGATTGAGTTCTGTTCACTACTTCCAAAGTTATAGATATACGGTGCGACAAAATTCTAACACCAGATTTTCATGATGGTTATTTATAGTCAATTCAATAAAAAATGTCCCCAAATTTAAATGGCATCCTTAATTTTAGTACTTGTTTATCAATCATCAAGTATCAGATACTCTCATATATCCTTTGATCATGACAATCAGAAAGTGGTCCTATTATTGTGTCGTTTCGTATATCTGTAACTTTTGATGTAGTGAACAGAACTAAATCAATTAAATACAAATCGAAATTCACATAACTCCATGGGCACTGCCAAAATTTCAGCCAAATCGATTCCCTAAAAACCGAGCATCACATCGTCAAACTTGGCCATTTTGTATTAAAAATGGCTGGTGATCTTATTGTTTTGTCCGACACTGTATGTGCCTGAGCCTTTATTTGCACAAAATTTAAAAACTGTAAAATTGTTGTTTTCAGCCTTTTTCAAAGAAAATTTGTGAAGTTTTGACAGTTGATCACAAAATTCTTCTGGAAACGGAATCAAGATTACGTATTTTACCTTTATTTCGTATTTATGACCAGGGTTCTGGGGTAACCTCCTTAACAGATATAGAGGTGTAACCTATAAATCACCTCCGAAAACTAGCTTGCGACATTCCAAACTTCATGATTTATAAAACAAGAGTATTGGAACATGTTTGTAGAGACTTTGGAAATATTGGTAATTTTTCTATATAAATTCACCAAACAACTTACGATATTATGATATTTTATTTTGAATTCCTCCTAAAAACATCACAATTTCCCCGCTTTTATGCCAGACCACACTCCAACAATTCAACCCTAAGCCGTTAGAATGCACTAGTTATTCCATCTAATACGCATTCATATTTAATGAATTTCAATCATGATTTGTGTTTACCTCCTTTTTCTTGTTTTTGTTTTGAATATTTTTCCCACTCTCGTCCGTCAATGAAACATTAGTGGAGACTGGGAGACACTACTACTCGACCGCTGCTGATCGCGCGTAGGACCGGTCATACTGTACAGCGTTGTCGAAACAGGAGTCTTTTAGTATTACATGCAGTGGTGGAAAGCATCATGCGCTTGACGTGTTTTTTGGTTCGCATCAAACACAATCTTTGCTCACGCGCTCGCGAACTCAAAAAGAGAGAACGGTTCACGATTTCCCGGATCGACGAACCAACACGAAACAAATGTCGAACGAGCAGAATCGCAGTTGGTTCGCCAGAAGGATCACAATGTAGAAAACTTGGTTTGATGCCATTTTTTGTACACTTAAAGGTAATTAGTTGGGTGTTTTTTGATTATACTGGTCAGGTACCATTCCAATAAATTATATCGACGAAAAAGTTTACCAACATTTGATTTCATTACAGAAATATCGGCCGCGAACCTCTAAAATTAAAAAGCATTGCGCTTGCAAAAGATGCGATGTACTCGTTGGCGTTCGTGTCGTACGAGCGCGAGCCACAGACGTACGAACACCATCGCACAGCAAAGGTTTGCGATGCCATGGCATTTTTTTGTAGCGCGTAAGCACACGTTCGCGATCAATTTCCACCACTGATTACATGGCGACCGTGACAACACGTATGAAAAAAAGGAAACCATATCTGGGTCATTCGAATTTGGGGTGCCTGTACCAATGAAAAGTAGACCATTTCAGCATACTTCAGCCAACTGAAATGTTCACCTTTTCACAAAATAATTGCAAAAAAATCCTTTCCGTAAAAATTTTACTTTTAAAATCACTTTTGAAATCATTTTTGTATCCCTCTCCCATTCGCCATTTTAACTGTTGTCAGAGACAACTCAACTTTGACAGATCGATGCGGAAAGCTAAAATTGAGTAAGTGGCATAGTATCAAAAGTTGAGTTGGATTGATGGTTGGATAAAAAAAAATTTCGACTCTAAGTACTTTGTCTGCGTCCGCGCTAATGGAAATCGCCACCTCAACATCGATTCCATTAACTCGCACTCATCCACGAAGTTGAGTGGATTGAACTCGCTTTTGGGTACTTTCATTCATCCATGAAAGTTCAAAATAACGGATAACGCTTAGAAAAGAGCATAACTGATAGCAGAACTTGTTTCGAGTTTCCACAATGTCAGTTTGATTCCTTTTTTTTACATAGATTCAAAAGTCTTTAATAGCGACTTGCACACCAAGCCATAACATAACATGCCAAAGCTTTTTCGTAACTCCGAACTAAGAATAAATCTCAGTGAAGAATTAGCTTTACCTCTGCCTTTATTAAAGGTTTGTCCGGAGAATAAAAAGAAGCAAAACTAACAAGGCTCAGTGTTGCCAAATGTAATAGAATTATAAAAAGGGAATTTACGACTCTTGCTTGATAATTTGAATTGAGAATGAAATTCGATAACTGCAACAAAGTGTCAGTTGCTGAAGATGGGAACACTTCAACTATATGGCGACCGTGATAGCACATATTAAAAAATGAAATCATGTTTTCTATGATGGTCCGACTGTAAATGGAGATTGAATGTAGTTTCGGATTTGTTGTCTAGTAGAACAAAGAATTTGATTCTGTCCGACGTTTCAACACTGGATTCGGTGTTTTCTTCAGAGAAAAATAAACATTTTTTTTTCTTGAAGATGGAAGTGAGTCCTTTGTTGAAACGTCGCACAATGGGAAAAAATAGGGATAAAACGCGAATAAATTCAATATCTCTGCTCGGAGTGGATGGATTTGAATGAATTTTTGACACAAACTGTAAAATTATCTATAGTTTCAGATAAGGAACGTGTCATTTGCCGCACGATACTGGAAGTCAATGTATTTAGCTCGTTTTACCCCAATCTCTCTCCTTTTCGCCTTTTTCGAAAATTTCTGAATTGCAAAATAAATTATTTTTTTAAAGTCGTGATTGTGTAAAAACTTCCGTAGTATCGAATGGAGCTGATTTGGCTCACCGCACGGCTTTAAAAATTGAAATATCTTCAAATAACCCCGATATCCCCTATTTCTTTGAAATTTCACATGTATCTCCGCCAGGAGTGGAACGCAATCGATAAGAGCAGGACCAACCCTATGTTAAATTGTCGATACTATGGAAGTTTTTACACAAATACGAGTTGAATGATTTATTTATTTTGTGCTCCAGTCGGGAATAGATGAGGATTTTCTCAAAAAGATGTATGATAGAGAGAGTGGGGTAAAACGAGCTAAATTCACTGATTTCCAGCATCGTGCGGTGAATGCAGTTTGTTTCAAAAATTCATTCGAATCCATCCACTCCGAGCAGAGATATTGAATTTATTCGCGTTTTATACCTATTTTTTTCCACTGTGCGTCGGACAAAATTAAACAGTTTGTTCTACTAAAACAAGAAATAATATCTTTAATCTGTACACAGTAGACGTTCGAAAACTGCAACATGTTTACGTTTCACTTATCGAATGAAATACGAAACTGCAACAACTGGCATACGCCAAGAAACTGTCGGATGCTGCAGAATGCAGCTAATATGTACTTGGGAAACATCACACTGCAACTAAAGTGCATACAAAAATCATTGCTTTGTTGTAGACGTTTTGTTTTGACAAATAGTGGGGCGATAACTGCAAAGTTGTTTCATTTAGCAAACTTTCCGTTAAGAAGCATTGTAGTTAAAGCGTACATGTACATGTACAGTAATGAAAACACGAACCCAAAGTTAAATATGGAAACACTTCAATATTACATGGCGACCGTGATAGCACATATGAACAAATGAAACCATGGTACTATAAATAGAGATTGAAGATAGTTTCATGTTTGTAGTCTAGTAGAACAAACTATTCAATCCTGTCCGAGGTTTCAACACCGGATTTAGCGTTTTCTTCATAAAAAAAAAAAAACAAATTTTTGTTTCCTTAAAGAAGAGGCCGATTTAAAGCCTGTATCGGGACACAGAAATGCAGCAGTAACTCTGAAACAGATACATTAAAAATGCTCATACTCGGCCTAATACCATCTTAAGATGTGTGCATTTCATCTACAAAATTTCATGTGAATCGGTGCAGTACTTTTTGTTGTACCAATTAAAGAGTAGAATGTGTGCCTTTGAATTTTGTACAGTCCCCAGTTTTGCTTGGCAGCGCTGTAACTAATGAATTTGGCAAAGGAAGTAGCTGACATTTTGAATACAAACCTCTCAATCTACGTTTGTTTTATAGGCAAAATTTCAAAAACATCGATGCACTATCAACAATTTTATAGTCGAAACATGTATTGGGACTGAACGTTATTTTAGCCCCTCAGACAGCAATTAGTCACCACCCTTTATTGTTTCGATTGTACTGTTGAAAGTACTATACCAATAATCATAAAATTTTGCAGACATAATATACACATAATCAACTACCTTCTGTGAAAATTTTATGAAGATTGGCAGAGAAATTCAAAAGTTATGAATAGGCAAACATCGTACATGAATAACACGAAAGTTTTTCACTAACACTCACCCCTATCAACACCAGTAGCTTTCAAACCAATGGATAAAAGTTGATGAAATTTTGCAAGAAAGTGTCTCTATAAGTATCATAACTGCTAACGAAATTTCATAATTATCATCACAGAACTTTGAACTGTAGCGTAAAAGAATAATTTACTATGCGAATGAAAATTGGTCATGATTGTACAAAATACTTAAAACCACGTCTGTTTGTTTTTCATCCACAGTTAAAAGTACTGTATCGATTTTTAAGAAATTTGGCACAAATAATAAACATACACCAAATAGTTCTCAGTCAATTATTTGGCTAATTTTACCGATTTATTGCAGAGCTACAGCCTTACTTCTGTGTCCCGATTATTACGGATACAAGCTTTAGGTGTCGAAACGTCAGATAAAATTTTACAGTATACTCTACTACAACATGAAATAATATCTTTATTCTGTACACAGTAGACGTTCGAAAACTGCAACATGTTTACGATTCACTTATCGAACAAAATTCGATATTTGCAACAATGCGAATGTGTACTGCAACTCTCATCAACTAAACGATGATTACCAAGAATGCAAGCGTACCATTAAATACAGTAGACGTTCGGTCGGTGCAAACGGTTTAACTGCAATGCTTTTTAACTGCAAGTCCGGTAAGTGCAGCAAATTTGCAGTTATCGCACTGCTATCCGTCAAAACGGTGCACCAAGTTAGCCCAAATGAACAGTCGAATGAATTTTGTGTTCATTTAATGTCAATGGATTACCGGCAGGGAGTGCGTTCAATGTTGCTCAACTGGAGTGAAATCATTTTATTTTGTATGGCGAAAAGCATCTAAACTCGAATTTCTCGAAATAAAAAGCTTTTATCGAAAAAATATTTGGTAGGCATCAAACCGGTCATCATTGTGCACAACCGCTACCAAATATTTTTTCGACTAATGTGTTTCACTTCGATAAATACGCCATTAGGTGCTATTCGCCATACAATGTTTTTGCGATTTACTTTTAGCGATCTTTTGCGCATAGAAGCTAGCGCTACATTGGTCGATGCGGAGAGTAGGAAAACAGTCAAAGCATTTAATTCATTGATGGGTTGTTGGCGTCTATCTGACGTTGCAGTTATCGAATTTTGTTCGCTAAGTGAAACGTAAACATGTTGCAGTTATCGAACGTCTACTGTACATGCATGAGAATGTAGCATGTGGGAACTTACGATATTTTGAGTCACATTCAATCTAGTTGTACTGAGAATATATTCGATCGTATTTCAATCATCAACCAATGTAGAGAGTCACCTTATATGGCGACCGTGACAGAGCATATGAGAAAACGTTGTCAAATCTTCAATCTACACATTCCGAAGCCTGTTTAAAGATATTTGAAGACTTTCACATTAAGTTCTGAAAACTTATTTTCTGAAATTCAATCAATCGAAAACGTTGTTCGGAGTTCTAGGTAAATTTTTGGTAAAATTCTTGCATTTTCTACACTTTTCATAGTAGTTAAATACCAGTTCCATTTTGAAGCAATTTCAGATAATTTGAAATTAATACCCATTACACATAACAAACATTTGCCCAAAAATAAATAAACCATGGCAGCCTGGGATAAATGTCGACTTACTATGTTGAACATTTGTCCATTACTGGTATAGAATGCAATAAAAGATTTTTGACAGGTTAATAAAGCAAAACTACATTCAGAAACTCTTCTTATGGCGATGATTTCTAACAAACAATCGAATATGATACAATCAGAATAATTAAGAAACATTAGTCTTGTCAAAAACCGCTTTCCAATCACACAATCAGCCTACTTTGCTAATTCTAGCTTTTCCCTTCTTCTCTATTTTCGCCCCCACACTAGACATGGAACTGGAACCGTCAGCCCAGCCGGCCGTCCACGGTGCCGGTCTACTGGACAAGGGCCTACTGGGCCTCGGTAGTAGCGACGCGGCAGCGCCTTATTTTCATAAATCATCCACTGGCGGCGCTTTGCTGCTGGTCCTACTTGCTTCGGTCGTGATGGCGATGTCGGCGGCATTGCAGCAACCTCCATTAACTGGCGGCAGCGGCTTATCGGCATGATTTGCATTGTTTCCGTTTTCCATTCCAATAAATCACTAGGCGATCTACGCACCTAATTAAGGCTAAGAATATAGTGGCAGGCAGAAAACATACCAGCTGCCGAACAAACTCGATTTTCCGAAATAAGAAATGACCAGCACCACCACCATTTTACCTAAATATTCCAGCTCCTTTAGTTTATCGTCGAATTTCCCGGTCAGTCACATTTATGAAGCCAACCATGCACGACACGGCATCATATTCGTTTGAAACAACTACTTATGATCGCACATTCAGTCATTATCTACCTTTTATTCTACTTTTTAACTTGTGGACAATTTTTACCACTTAAACATTTCAGAATCTCTTACATAACACCGACGAAGCGTTTCTTTTGACGATTTTGAGGTTACATTTTCTTGATTTTATCAATCAAGTAGCCATATATTTTGTACCAAAGAAATGAGAGAAAATGCGAAGGAAAAGTATGAAAAAATATGAGACTTTAAGGACAAGGTATTTGGAGTACATTGCTCAAAATTTCTAGAGCACCGTTTTTTAGAACCGTTGAACGGATTTGGATTAAAATGCATCACGCTGTTGACAACCACTGAACAATTAGCGTGATGCATTTTCATCTAAATTCGTTCAACGGTTCTAAAAAACGGTACTCCAGAAATTTTGAGCTATGTACTCCAAATACCTGGTCCTTAATGGAAAAGAAAAATGCTAGCTTTGGACAAGAAACCCATATTTATTGCGTAGAAGAAAGATAGGAGGAAACAATTATTTTTAAAATTGTAAAAGCACTCATGCATAGAATGTAAACATTCAATAGTGACAAAAATGGAAGTGTAAACCGAAACCGATGTAAAAATTGTTTCACGATCAGTCTAATACTGGGCGTTATTCTTATTTTCTTAAAAAAAGAAGATCACAACTATTGCAAGGTTTTTTAGATTTAAGTTCAACTAATTTAAGTATGCACAACTCATAAGTCCTCAAAAATAGAGTTCCACGCGAGCATTATTATATCATTCCAAACAGAGAGCAAAGAAATTGCTATGATTTATTCAAAGCGATTCATTGAATGTTATCACATAACAATCACTGAAAACCACATGAAAATATAAGATAAGTAAAGAAATTTTATAGCTGGGTAAGATCAACAAAGAAATCATCAAAATAAGCGAAACTTAAACATAGGCCTTTCTAATCACACAAGAAACATCAAACAAAGCATGCCATGACAGAAAAACGGCAACACGCACCAAATGTCAGATTTGTCCGCTTGATGATATAAAAAAAAAACAAAATCTATGTGTGTTTGTGCCCAGCAAGTTTTAAACTCAAAAACAAAATCAACTATTTTACCGCCGATTAGTCACAAATTGATATTTTCTGTACATAGCAAATGTCACCTGACCATATGAGAACAATTACGGTTAGGGCAACTATAAACGATCAGATTATCACCGAACCGTTAAAAAAAAGAACGTCGAGTGCATTGCCAAAACCTCACTATCAAGTTGTACTTAAGGCTCAAGCATTCGTCATCATTTTTCGCAAAATAAAAAGCAGTTTTCTCGTTGCAAATCAAAACAAGGATCATGAAAATATATTCACTGCATTATATTCCTCATGTGGAGTACAGTGAATATATTTTCATAGTAAACACTTTTGTTTTGAACGAAAAAACTGCTCTCAAATGTTTGATGATGACGATGATTTCAATGACGAAAAGTTCAACGTTAACTCAAATAATCAATCCACCAGTGAATCAACGCCACGCTTGACAGATGTAGAGAACCAACATACGCAAATCTGATTGATTTCCATTGGTTTGTTTTGTGGGACCATATAAAAAAGAAAACATAATAAACTGATGTGAGTACAGAATAGCAGGCAAGCACCAAAGAAAGAAACAATGGCGGTTGCCGCCATTTTCAGTCTCCCCGATTTTCCCTCCGTTGATACCCTGCCATATGCGATGTTTGCTGTCGGTGAAATGATGCATGGCGAACAAATTGATAATTGATGAATAATTACCACTTGTTCATCAATGCACAAACATGCAAACACAACATCAAGACGAGGCGTCGCCGCCAGATCGGGATCCCATGCATAAACCAACCTATTATCGTCATCAGGCAGCAAGCCATGCCACCACAACAATTAAATCTGATTTTCCACTGTGCGCCGGTAGATGTCCGTCACCTTTCTTCCGTGCACCGCCTACTATGTAAACATTTTGCCTGTCAGTTTCCACTCCATATCAGCTCCATCTGGAGTGCAGTAAAAACCGAAAATTCTCTTCACAGTCGAAAAAAATAAAAGAACAACATAATGAAGTAATAAAACAGCGGGAAGAGTATAAAATTTTAAAACAAAACCCATTATCGAAAACATGCGAGAAATGATCCGAAATCCGGATTCAATGCTGGCAATGCTGGCGAGTGCGTACGTACTTGCCAATAAGCATTCTTCCCTGCTGTATGACAACAAAAAACGAACAAATTGATTTTATTGCGAATGTTCGATGCTGCCTCCCTGTGCCCTGGAAACAAGGGATTTTCCTCTCCCAACTTTTCTGCATATTACTTTCATTCCCGAAATCCTGCACCGAAACGGCAATAATCCATGCTTTAAACCGAAAATAAAATAAAACGAAAAAAATGAGGACAACCAACGGAAACGAAAATCCGAATGCAACTCTCAATTAATTGTCAGATTGAGATTTTTCCCGTTTATTTACTCAGCCAGCAAATATATTTTAGCCGATGACATTCAGGTGAACGCGATAGCGAGCGAGAAAAAGAGCGCACTTCAGTAAACAAAAGGCAACAATGCATGAACGTGTACATACAAACATACATACGGAAAACAATTACTCTGTCATATTTTTTTCGTCCTTGCCGAACAAACGAACACACGAATGCACGAACGGGGAGTACCTAAATAGCTGAAATACAAACAAATGAGATGAAATTAAAGCAACGGAAACCAAGAAATTACCATTTATGGCTTTAGGAGAAAATTTAAGACAAAAACCAGAGATGAATATGTAGTAGCGATCGAGTAGAGATAGTGTGATGCGGTTAGATCAAACAAACAGCATCACGGAAAAGATCAGAACAAGAAGAAAGTATGGCGGATAGTTTAAGAAACAGATCAAAGCTATCTACAAGTAAGTAAGCCTATTAGTAAGTCATATAAGGATGAAGGAACACAGAAAGTATTGTAAAATATATATTAAAGAGGTGATTAATAAAAAAAACTGGGAAATGTGAAATAAACAGTGACGGTGGTGTATTTGATTTACCGAAAGAATCACACTTGGCGACCGTCAAATGGGCCGTGACTTGGAAAATGCTGAGAACCCTTGAAAAAAGACCATTATGTTGGTTACTTCCTTTTGACAGTAAAGAATATAAATGAATTTCTTTGTTGTTTCAACTGCCATAGGCCGTTTGTTTTTAACAAATTTTGGTTTATTTTCTACCTCCATTTACAATTTAAAACAAACCAAACAATTACTTGAAACTGCAAACCCCTCCGGTCGAAACTATCTTCTATGCTTCTATCAACGACCAAAATTTATGATGTATAATTACGTGCTGATTTTGAGGCCGTGTTATAAAAAATAAGTAGAATAATTTTTGAGGTTTACATAACGATCAGGCTAAAACGTCATTCTGTTCATGGAACGGGGTGAAACGGAACGCAGAATCAAAACAAAAAGTTCAGCAAAAATGGTATCCACCCGTATGTTTTTCGATGCTAATAAGGGGTCGTACACAAATTACGTCACGCTTTTATGGGGAGGGGGGGGGTGTAGGGTTGCAGAACGTGACGACCCTTACAAAAAATATTGAGGTCCCATACAAAAAGTGTGACATAGGGGGGAGGGGGGGGGGGGTTGAAAAAGGTCAATTTTTGCGTGACATAATTTGTGTATCACCCCTAAGGTTACTAAAAGTTCAAATTAAAAATGAACCCCGATGGCTTGCATGAGGTTGCGTTCAAACCAACGGGGGTAGACGGTAGAATATTCGATTCGACCATCTGAACATATTTTTTCCGTCAGCGTTATGAAAGTCCACCCAAATGAAAAATACAGTAGAAAAACCGAACGTTGTATTGTAACAGTACTATTTAAAACCATATTTTTACTGTAAAAATAAAAATACAAAAACAATAAAATGTAATGTAGACACCATACAGTAAATTGTAAATAAGATTTTTACAATATACTATACGGGTTGTTAAGTATCGTAACAATATAAAAAAATATTTTTCTCCATATACATATTTTTGAAAAACCATACATTATATTGTAAATGAATTGTTCTAAAAACTGATACGTGGGTTTTAATTTAATATACCGTACATTGTATGGTACACGTACGGTTTCAAACAGTAAAATGTATCGTAAATATATTGTTTTTAATTGTAATTTCACTACTGGTTATACATTTAATTAAATGGTTTTGGAATGGTTCTCTTTTGTTATGTTGTATTGTTTTACATTACATAAACCATATAATGTTATATCAGTATTAAGTCTATGGTTATATTATCTTGTCATTTTCCTCCTGTTAATGGCATCTTAGGCTTACTAACATTATGAGAATGAGCTTTAGGAATTCTCCAGAGCGTTTTGGATAACTCTTCATATATTGGATCGCCCGCGTCTAAGTCTGAGTAGTCTCTGATTGCATTAACAGTTGAAGCCAGGGCCGGATTTAAGGGGGGGCCAGGGGGGCCATGGCCCTGGGCCCCCACAATTCAGGGGCCCCCACAAAATGTTACTTTTAATGGGAACCGAAAAAAAGTAGAAACATCTTGATTTAATTTTTATCACAAGTACTTGATGATGTGTTTGAAATATTGTGCTTCAAATGAGGAAGAAGCAGATATCTGCCTTTTAATAAAATTTTAAACTTTTCCAGAAAGTTGATTTTTATTGTTTGAATTGATCACTCTCGTGAATTGCACAAGTTATTTTAACGAAAATACATGAGAAAATCTTCACCTGAGTTCTAAATGAAATCTTAAACGCTATGGAATAGGGAGTCGAAAAGTTTCTGCTGAAAATTCGTGTTTATTTCTGTCGAAAATTATTGGTGTTATTTTTAAAAATTTCCTACATAGTTCTTTGAAGATTTGCGTGTGATTCTATCAGAATAAAGAAAAGTTTTTAGAATTGTAGAGTTTGATTTCGCTTACCAAACTTATAAATTATTCAAATCGAACCCCAGAATTGTTGAAATATTTCTTTGAAGGAACAAGCAAGAATTTAAGGTCGGATTTAGGCGGAGATCTGATCCTATTTTCTTCAATGTGATTAAATCCATGATGAATTTTTCTTCCTGGCTTGAATGTGTGATTTAAGGCGAACTCTTAGCAAATCCATAGGTTCCTTATGAAAATTGCAGTAGATATTTGTGGAGAAATTATTGAAAAATTCTGAAATATTTAAAATTTTCCAACCTTTTTTTGTTTAAATTGGCTAAAAATTCGTCCACCAAAGATTATTATAAAATTTAACTTATAATTCTATTCAGAGTAAAACAGAAACTCCACCAGGAACTCATTATGGATTTTCGATAAAATTTCTTCAGCAGCTTTTAGTAGAATTTCCGCTAAAAATTCCACTATGGATTTTTTTGCCTCTTGAAGTTTCACAAGCAGTTTTTCACAATTATTCTGCGCGTTCACCAGAAACTACTCTCGTTAAGTGGCGTTTGGAATGTTTATGCTTAAGTTCCACAAAAAAAGGAAACCTGGTAATCGGTCAGCAACTCTATAGATTTCATCAATGATACCGCAAGAAATTCTATTTGAAGGTTTTGCAATAACGGCCCCAAAGATAGCGCAATTTTTATCTGGAATTTATCAAAAATGTCTCCTGTAAAATCTATTTTTGAATTTCTTGAAAGACTTTCTCATGAATTTCAACTTGATCAATGGAATCTAATATTTTGAACACTCTCGGATAAAGCGTTATTTACTTGATTAAACTTCTTTTACAATCCTCTTTAGACTTCGTATCTAGACTTCATAGCTAGATTAAGTCTTTAACATATCCGATGAGTTTTAAATATTGATCAAATTAAATACTTTATTATTTTTATCCGACCAGCCAAACAGTGGTGGGACAAAAAGTATTTGTATCGGCCTAATTTCTTCAATAACAACCCTAATTTTTGGAAGAATTTACCATATTTTCTGGATTTTTCTACAATGGAAAAAATATCCTCTAAAAGAGGGCCCCCACAATACTGTGGCCCCGGGCCCCCACATTTGTAAATCCAGCCCTGGTTGAAGCTTAGGCTCCCATGCCCCACCAGCCAGATAACCGGGTTTCGCAAACTAAGCATAATTTGTGGCAACACTTTGAGCGGCATGATGGAACTATGCCGAGCGCGCTAAGTATTATTAGACCACTAATGTAGTTGCATGAAGTGGGTGACGAGGTACATAAGTATCATTACAGCGTGCTTAACCGTGATTGCCGAGGTTATTGCAATATTGAGGCTCCAGTTTGACTAAAGTTTGAAATACACGGGGAAATACATAACAACTCATGAGAAAACTGTCAAGTTCGATTCAAGTATAAGTTAGGTTGAAAAGCGAACCCACAGACGAACCTATATTAGAATTTCTTTCAGTATTCAGTCCAGTCCATATGTTAAAGATGGTTCTACGTCTTTGGAAATCACTTTTGATTCGAAAATTCCGATACGATTATTGCTGACTGCACCCCAAATAGGATATATGTACCATTCCTTGGCCTAATTTGCAAGCCGCATTGACAATTTTGACCATAACTCATGAATTAATAGCACTAGAAATAATATGTTGACCCTATTACACACTCTAGGTAATTCATGATTCCCCAATTGGAAGTAAACGAACGTAAATATTCAAGAATTTACTTTATTAAGTTTAAAAGACTCGATGCGATGGTATGCAACGTTGGTCTATGGTACAAAAATTGGCCTATTAGTGGATACAACGTTGGCCTATTGCTTTCCATGCACTAGAACCACTGATTATCTCATTTTTTCAATATTTCTGCTGAAGTATTATCTCTGTTTGTTCACCAATCTTACTTGTACATTACATTTTTGGAGACAAATTTTCAAAAAACTGTAAATAAATTACTTAAACTTAAGTTCTTTCTTAATTTTTTAACGAAAACAACGCAACCCTATTATTGTGTTATATTTTTACAGTCACCGTACACAAAATCTTTCTTCCTGTTCGTTCTGTCTGGTTCTTACGCAAGCAATGTTGTTGACGTCACTTTATCGGTGTTGTTGACGTCACTTTACTGATGGGCCAAGATTTGGGTACATAGTGAAAAAAATGTCCCCAATATTCGGCCCACATTTAATTTGTAAAATATTTATTATTCGTTGAAAACAAATATACAAGTTCAAAATAGCGTCTTTGACCGTCGCATCAAATGTCCAGTTATTGAAAAGTCAGTTCGAAATGTTCCAGAATCATGTCATTTATGATCATGTGTATAGACTACCCACTAAAACGAAGAATCATGGCGCCTACAAAAGCTAAACAAAGTGACATTTTCATTCATTTTTAATGCTCAAAAGTGCTAAAATTGAAACGAAATGTTACAGTTGTTTGCCGCATAGCTTTTCCGATATCCAGTTATGCGTGTTTGTTTGATTTTTGGTTAACGTTGAGATAGGCCGAACGAGGGGGCTAAGCCAACGAAGCATCCCGATACCCTAGATCGACATTCCAAACAAAAAATATAACAGATGGCACTTTTTTTGTGTGGTAGTAAAATCGAATTTTCTCGAGGAAGAAGTTGTTCCGGAACATGAAGTAAACACTAAAAGTTGCCTTTTCAAACCATTCTTGAGTTCTTTTCACTAACTTTTCACAAAACTATCCCGTTTTCTAACAATTAACGTTTTTCGCGATTTTTCCATACGATTTGACAGTTCTTGACTACCATGCTTCCGTGAGCTTGAGGTGAGAATTCGAGAAAGTTGAAAACCGAGAGTAGCACGGACGATGCATTGAGTACAAGTGATGGTGTCGCCACCGGGCTGTCAGCGCTGGAAACTAGATGCAATAAAAGTTCTTGCATGCAATTTTCACTACTGGCGTCAACTGAGAGCAATCAATAAAAATGTAAACAACAATCATTCTATTGGACTGACATAACAGAATAGAAATTCACTAGAACTCCAATGGCGCTGTAGTCACTTTTCCTAATTAATTATTTTAATAACTTTAATTGTTATAATTGACTATTTTTAAGTGTCCATCTTATAGAGGATCTTTTGTTTTGATAAACACTTCTAGTACCGCTAGTAACGATGTAAGGGCGAGGCAAACTATAGATGTTAGTCACACGAACAGTCGCGACATTGGACTTCTGTGGTTAGTTATTCTAATCACAATAGTGTGCACACACCTTCAAAGTGTGATTACAGCGCAGGGATACGTCGGGTCGAATTTAGGTCTTCGGTGCACTTATTCTTTGTTAATGGAGGAATAAGTGCACCGAAGACGTCGAGACGATCCGAGGCAAATGTGCACTTTTATCACACTTTTTAGGCGTACCAAAAAAAGTGTGATACAGGCATACCTCGATAGTACGTACACCCCCGCTTCGTTAAGTGTAGGGTAACCAATATAATTTGGACCCCCATATATTTTGGACCCCCTGTGTCCTTTGATCACAACTTACACAGGTTTAATGATGAGATGACGGAAATTTTTATAATCATTCGCTAAATAAGATCGCTCTGCACGGGCAGCAATCATTTCCTCACTAGAAATACCCTTATCTATTTAACTTGAAATTATTTTTTGTCAATCTCGTCATCCGAGCGAGTGTCGCATCATGTTTACAAAAAGAGATTGCGGTGCTGAGGAAACTTGCAGTTGTAAACAAAAACGTTTATCATTCTAGCGCATTAAATTCGCAAAGTTCGTCTAATCAGCCTTTGTCAATCAAGTAATTAGGATGTGATCCAGCATATTCAAGTGGCAAATTCTTCCAAAATAGTTTCAAACGAGTTTAAACACCGGGTGTCCAAAATATATTGGGGTGTCCAAAACAGTGAAAACTGATGATTCAAAAATCAGTTATTTTCATCAAATTTTAAGCCAGAAATGACCTTGTGGGTATTTTTAACGGACAGTAGAGACTTTCACGAACATACTAACATCATCAATATGTGTAAATACTCTCTGAATCTGTTTGATTTTGAATTAAATTCAAACCAATGTCCTCTAGGGGTCCAAAATTCAACCGTTACCCTACGTACTATTGAAACGTACGTACTATCGAATCACAAATTTTTCATCCACATTTCATTTTCAAATCAAAGAATGTTATTTCTAGAACGTCAGGATTGTCAAAAAATTACATGTGGCCTAAGGGTCCGTTTATTAATTACGTAATTTTGCTTGTTTAGGATCCTATCTTTATTGGAAAAATCTCCTTGTGCTCTGGGAATGCTTCGTAGAGGCATCTCGTGTCTGGGAATTTTTATTGATTTTTTTTTTTTTTGAATTATCTTTTAGAACCATCCAAACTGATCTAGATATAATTAAATCGATCTAGATCAGTTATACCTTGTTATAGAAACATTCTAGAATTATTTTCTCCTGCAATATTTATTGCCGTCATATTTTCAAAATCTTCTGAACATTGCTCCTTCTAGGACACCTCCAAGAGTTCAAATTTTTCACGAGAAGGGATTCCTAGAGGTATCCCGGAGCTCTTGGAGGAATCCCGGAATTCTTGGAGGAATTCAAGGAAAAATATTTGATGAATCTTAGAAAGAATTCCTGTAGGAATCTCGGAATGAATTTCTGGAGGAATCTTGGAATGAAAACACTAGTTTACAGCATTTTTGAACTCGGTAAGCTGATGATCATTTTTGGTGTAGAATCATGCCCTGAGTTCGAAAACGCGAAGGAAAAAAATTACAGTAGAGCGGAATTTTTTTCGACTTTCCATACAAGGATGATGATTTGAAATCGATTTTTGTTCTATTTTTAAGCAACATCACTCACTTCACACATCTCATTCTCCGTAATCAATGCTCCGAATGAGCTGAATTTTTTACAGTAACTCGCCTACATATGATATGTTGAAAAAACGTTGAGAAAGAATTTTTATATTGTTTTTTTTTTTAAATACATTTCTTCATATATTTTTGGAATTTTGGCTAAAATTTAAGGAGATCGTCCCTAAAATTCTCCAATATCTTGAATTTCATCAATCTGACGCAAAACCTGCATTCAGATGATCGAATGGTATTGTATTCAGCTTTTAATTTATGGAAAAAGATTTGTAATTGAATGAACAAAACGCAAGATATTTGAATTTTAGTAAATTCCATATTTTTAAAAGTTGTTAAACTTGATATTGAGCTAAAACTCAAAAGCCGCTCTACTTAAAATTTTTTGAAGCACTGTTTCGAAATCAGTGCTAAATTGTGCTTCAAAAACTTTGGTCGTTGACAGAAGTTCACGACTTTCATTTTATTTTGTAAACTAGTGAAATTAATGGAGAAATCCCGGAACGAAATTCCTAGAGGTATTCAGGAAGAAATTCCTGAAGAAATCCTGGAAGTCCCGAAAGTATTACAGAAGAAATTCTTGGTAAAGTTTCGGAAGGAATCTCTGGGGAAATATCTGAAAGAGACCCTGGAATCTCATTAGGAATCGCAGAAGAAACTCCTGGAAGAGTGAGTCCCTAAAGAATCCCAGAAAGAATTCCTGGAGAAATCTCGGAACCAACACTTAGAGGAATTTCGGAACTGAAAGAAACTTGAAACTTGAAGAAATCCCTAAAGCAAGCGAGAAAGCGAAATGTCTTTCCTCGAATCCCACAATTAGGATTCACCCAGAAACAATTGAATTGGTACAACCTATAGGACAATGCAAACCGCGGTTGCTAAAGATTTTTTTTCTAAGTTTTTGATATTTTGTGACCTTTTTGTTTACGTTCGGACTTCAAGAGATTTCTTCCAGAATTTCTCAAGAAGTCCCCGGAATCCTCCAGGAATTTCATCCGAGATTCTCCGAATAGTTTCTTTTGAGATGTCTCTGGATTTATTTTTTTGGGCTTCCAGATGGTATTCCTGTAAATTCTAGCAACTTCACCCACAATTTCTCTAGGAGTTCTTTCGGAAATTGTATCAGAAATTCTTACCGAGATTCCTTCAAAAACTCCTTGCAACAATCCGTAAGGATTTATTCCTGGAATTTCATACGAGATTCTTCCCGGAGTATGTTCTGGGAATTCTTCAGGAATTCCTTCTGAAACTCTTCCAGAAATCCTACAAGATCCCTGACAAGAACTTCATTCAGTATTCCTCTAAAAGCTTCTCCGAGATCCCTCCAGGAACTTCTTCCAATTTTTTTTCGGGAGCTACTTCTGATTTAAGTATTTCTTCTGGGATTCCTATAATAATTTCACCAGGTAAACTTTCTGGGATTTTTCCAGGATTCTTTCGGAAATTCCTTCCGAGATTCCTCCGGGAATTTCTTCTGGGTGACTGTCAGGAATTACTTTCCGGAACTTCTTCCGGGATTTTTTTCAGATACTGATTCCGGGATTTCTTCGAGAACTTTTTCCAGGAATCATCTAGGGACTCTTTTTTGGCTTCTACCAAGAGTTCCGTCAGGAATTCTTGCAAACGCTTCTGGAATTCTTTCAGATGTTTGTAATGGAACTCATTTTGAATTATTTGGAGCGAGATTTGGAGTATTTTGTCTTTGAAATTCCTCATGTAGTTTCTGTAAGATTTTCTTGAATAAACACAGGAAAAAGCAACTTAGTTAAAGCTTCCTTCTAGAGGAATTCTAGAATAAGTTTGTGGAGAAACCACAGAAGGAATACCTGGAAGAGTTTCAGAGAAAAATACTAAGGTAATCCTAGTAGGGGTAATGCTGAAGGAATCTCGGAATTAATTTCTATAGAAATCCAGGAATCTCTGGAAGAATCGCGGGGAACTTCCTGTAACAATCCGAGCTTCTGACGGAACCCCAGGCGGAACTACTTAAGGAATCTCAGAAAAAAAAACTCCTGAGAAACCCTCAGAGGGAGCTTCTGAAGGAATCCTAAATAAACTTCCGGAAGAATTGCGTTAAGAGCTTACGGAATCCCAGAAGAACGCTCTGGAACAAATTTGTGGACAAACCACGAGGGGAGTCCCGGATGGAATTCTTGTAGAATCCCAGAAGGAACTCCATGAGGTGAGCCACCAAGCCACCATCAAGTTATAAAACACCACACGCACGCATACCCCCCATTTTGAATCAAATCCAACCACTCATGATAAGCTGGCATTTTTTTTTATGCGAGAGCTGACGATTTTTTTAAGTTCGAATCGTAAACAACAAAGCCACGAAACGTCAAAAACTAAGAACATTTTCCTTAGCAACCGCGGCTTGCAGTGCCCTACGGCACTCAAAGTTTTTTAAATTTCCGAACTCATGGAAAACTGTCAAATATTTTAAATGTATCGCAAATAAAAACGTTAATTGTTGGAAAACAAAAAAAAATAAGAAGTGAGTGAACTGAAATCAATGGTTTGGATAAGTAACTTGATGGGTTTGATTCTTGTTTTGGAGAGCAATCTTCACCGAGAAATTTAGAAATAGAATCATCATGTGCCTTTTTATTTTATTAAAACGTTCTATTGGTAAAGAAAGCGTTTAGAACTGTGCAAGTGCTTATAGACCACTAAGCTGAGAAGCAGTCCTCCTCAGTTGGGATGTAACGCCAGAATGATTATGCCAGATATTATGACTGACAGAAAATATCTCTGTGAAGCGAAGAATACTGCAATCATTACATCAAACGTATTCGTTCATGTCTTTCATTTCGCTACATTTAAAAACTGCTTACAGGTTCCCAAACTTTTTAGGTGCGCGACCCCCTTTTGCTAGTTGACGTGCTTTCGGCGACCCACCATAGAAATTCCCTCATTTGTTGTTTGTTACAGTAAATTATTCAAATGACCCTCGCGACCTCCTGGATGAAGGCCGGTGACCCCCCTGGGAAACCATGACTGAAAATCCGTGTTATAGGAGTCTGCATAACACAAATTCATAGTACTGGAGTCTCTGCTATACGTGTACTAATGATTCGAGCTCATTTTTGTAGATTAAAAATTAACACAATTTTGGTGTACGTACTATCGAGGCAAATCAAAAACGATCAAATCTGACTATACATGTCAATGGTTGCTACTCCATGATTGATCTGAGCTGGTTCCAATTGCACTGAGATCCAAATGAATAAGGGCTGGGACACTCCACTTATTCTCAAAGTGCAATTTAAGCAGCTCATACATTTTGGATCAATAACGGCGCCGGCCACGTTTTTATAGTCAGTTGGGAAGGGAAGGGAATGTTAGAGTGTGCTGGTTGTTGCTACTAAAGACCGAGATCACCTCTGTATCCCCACAATCAGCACGGACGGGGGTATTTGTTAGATGGAAAGGATGGGAGATCTGGGAGTCACCGTTGGGTCGTGTAGGGTTCATACTAGCATTCATTTGTATGATTTGTGTTAAGTAGGTAACTCAGTGGGTAAGGAGTGTCAATTGAGTTGTTAGGCATCAACGTGTAGTGTGTGACAGGAGGAGAGAGTGTGTTTTGGGAGAGAATGGAGCCGGAACCGGGAACTGTGCGTGGAGTAGGTTGGCTGGGAATCGGGTAAGTTCTGCCGCTGCGGATGTCCATCCCGACTGGGACCCTACATCTGGCGACGAGGATGGGATGGACATTCGCTTTTGCGGTGGGTGCACTCTTGTTATTCGGTTTGCAGTTGATTTGTTTTTCGTTTGGATTCAGGGATGGTTTTGGCAAGTGAGTGAGAGGAAGAGATGGCAATAATTTGTCATGTATGCAGTGTGAGTGTATGTTGGAAGATTGGATTAATAATGACTACACTCTGGAAAGTAGGAGATGCTTCCTGCGCCTGCGAGTCGGTTGGTTTTTCGGATAAAAAAAAAACAAGCTGTGGCGTACGTATCATGCGAGGGACGGCTGTTTGGAAAACTTTCAGTTTCATTTAGTTGGAAAGAGGAAAATAAGGAAGTGGAGTTGAGATGTAGTGAAGTTGGAGGAATTCGAAGAATTGTTGCGTCAGTGGGGGAATAGTTTTATTTGTGACCGTCGCGGGTTGCCGGTCTTGAAGACAATTTTGATCGTGCCGGGAGCCGATCAAAAGAAGAGTTGTGACCGTTGCGGGTGCCGGTCAAGTCAAAGTATGATCGTGGCGGGAGCCGATCAAAAGAATCATTGAGACTGTTGCGGGTGCCAGTCGAACGATGATCGTGGCGGGAGCCGATCAGATGAAGGCCGTTGCGGGTGCCGGTCGAAAGACGATTGTGGCGGGTTGCCGATCATAGAAGAGATGAGACTGTAGTGGGTTGCCGAATAAGAATTGAACCGTGGGGAGTAACTAGTTGATGAAGATACAGTGCGTGAGTACTACTCATTGAGTAGCTTGCCGTAAGAGTTCCCACGTGTAGAGTGCTTGGAAAAATGGTGTATCCATGGCTTGAGGGCGCCAGGAAAATGACTCGTTTGTTTTCGCAGATAATGCAAGCAAAAAAATCTTGGAAACTGATACTTCCATGGTTTAAGAACTCCTGCAAGAGGGCAATATACCTTGATGATTTCGGAAAATAGGGTGTTTGGAAACAAGGTGATTTTTTAGATTTGGCGCGGTTTGGAGAAGTTGTTTGGCTCATGATTGGATTTGTAACGCCAAATTCTATCGCCGATGTGAATACAGTAAGAATTACTCGAAAATTTGAGGGTTTGGGTCACGACTTCGACCCGATTAGTGAACCTGCATTTGAAAAAAATGGAAGAGGAAGCAGAGGTCAGTCGACCACACTCTATTACGCAGGAGCTGAAAAGAATTCTGCAAGAAAGCGTTAGCATGGAACTCAGCAGAACATCGCAACAGAAGCAGGCCCAGGAGTCGATGTAAATTTGTCCAGGTTAGAGACGATGGCGAGGAGTCAAGATGGAAATCTTTCCCGTCTGCTTTACCATTGCCGTGGGTTCACTATACTGAAAATAGTAACTAGAACGAGTTATATCGTTAGGGAAGTTTGAGCGAACAGGCTGCTTATTAGTAAGAGAATGTCTCGTGGCTTGAAGGAGTCTGGATGCAGATTTATGCTGGGAAACAAAGTAGTGTTTTCAGTCATCTCAAGGCAAGAGAGTACCGGAGTTTTGGTATAAAAGGGGAACTTTTGAGTTTTGGAAATGTAAAGGAATAATTGAAAAACACAATTACAGGTATTTAAGGTTAGATAATTTTAACAATGAGCTCCGTGAGGAAGAGAATCAGAAAAGAAGAAATGAGATATTGACGCAGGAGTCGGTAAAATTTATCTTTACAACAACTACTGCCAGATTAGTGTAACATGTTCAATTCAATTATACGAAGGACTAATAACATGTGGGACGTGGGTACAGTAGACGTTCGGTAACTGCAACATGTTTACGTTTCACTTAGCGAATGAAATTCGATAACTGCAACAACTGACAGACGTCAAAGAACTGTCAGTTGCTGCATAATGCAGCCAAAGTGCATTAGAAAAACATCGCACTGCAGCAAAACTGCATACGAAAAACATCGCATCGCCGTTGACATTTCGTTTTGAAGGATAGCGGTGCGATAACTGCAAAATTGTTGCACTTAGCGGACTTGCAGTTAAACCGTTTGCACCGAGCGAACGTCTACTGTATACATTGGCGTATCTAGGATTTTTTCCTAGGGGGTGCCTTGGGGGTTCCAGTTTCAGTGGCTTCCAGGTTGTTTTGCTTTTTTTGTAAAAGGAAATACCGATTCACCCTTAATTTCTTTCATGTATGATATATGTAGGGTGACAATAGGTATTATCGGCAGGTTTGTTCTCTTCGTCATATAAGGTTTTTGTTGGTCAAATTTCCTGAAACTTGGTCGTATAATTCAGCTAGGTTGGAAAGGATTTGAGGCCAACTCTGAGTTCAACAGCTTTTATTTAAGTCTTCTTTTGCAAATCTATCATTTTTCCAATTACTCGTCAGGCGATTCTTTTGCGAATATTTTTAATAAATCCTTTGGTAATTCATTCGACAATGACTCTGGGAATTTCCTCACAATTTTTTTTGGAAATGTCTTCGGCAAATTATTCTACATTTTTTTGGGATTATTGTCGATTTTTTGGATTTTCATTATCTATGATATTCGCTATTTTTTTCGCGAATTCCTTTGAAACTCTTCGGAAATTCTTTTATAATCCGCTTCTATAATTTTAATGAAAATGATTTAGACAACTTCTTCTAGATTTCTTGAGTAATTATGTAAGGAATTCCTGCAGCAATTCCTATAGGAATAACTTTCGGAAATTCCGATGTTACTTGCATTGAAAATTCATTTAGGAATTTCATCAGCATTCCTTTGGAAATTTTGGGAACTTCGATTATTACCTTGGGAATTTCTTCGGTAATTTCTTTGGAAATTTTTTCAGCAAAATTCTTAAAGATTTCCTTCGAGAATTTATTTGAGAAAAAAAATCTTTGGTGGTTCTTTAAAATCTCTGTTACTGTGATACCACGGCAATTACTTTTGGAATTCTTTCTAAATTTTATTCAGAAAATCCTTTGATGATTTCGGAAAATTCTTTGGGAATTTCTTAGAAATTTGTTTTGTGAATGTTTATGGAAATTTCTATAAAATATATTTTGGCAATTTATTTTTAGATTGGATTTGACCAATTTCTTTAAAAAGCCTAAATATTTTCTTCAGGAATTCCTCTGGTAATTCTTATGTGAATTCTTTTGGCAACAGCTTTGAAATTTCTAAGGTAAATTTATTGGAAAATTATCGTACAATTCTCTGGGGATTTGTCAAGAATTCCATAAAACTTTTTTCGAGCAAGCCCAGTTGAGAATTTCTGGATTTCCAATTAAGCTTTTTTCGGAAGCAATAAATATAAATACAATTAAATCATAAAGAAATACAAAACGATTCAATTGCCTGAGCATTTAGCAAAATAACTGAAAAAGAAATTGTTGAAATAATTTCAGAGGAATAGCCATTGAAATTATAGAAAAAATACGAAGAAATTGATGATTAAATTCTAATAAAACTACCACAAAAATTAAAATAAAACCATGCCGAAGGAACCCTCAAATAAATGGCCATACTAGCGAATACAAAGTATTTGTACCCAATACCACCAGGACGCGATTTTTTTTTTAAATTCATCTATCAATTTGTTAATTAGCAATATTCTGTGCCTTCTAATTAATTACAAGTTTTTTTCGTATATTTCTATAGGATTTAACTAGATATTCCCCCAGTAATACCTCCTAGCATTTTTCTGGAGTTTTCTACTATTCCCGGAACTTGTTTAGGGATTCCTCTAGAGATTTCTATTGGGATTTCTACAGCTGGAATTCCTTAAAGAAGGCCAAGAGGAGTTCTGGGAGTAATACTATGATTAATTTCTAGAGTAATCCATGAATAAAAACTCTAGAGGAATTCCTGTATGATTCTTTAGAAAAATCTCTGGAAGAATCAACAGCATTCCTGGAAGTATCATAGGAAAAATGCCTAGAAGAATCCCAACAAGAATAGCAGGAAAAAACTCTAGAGGTATTCCTGCAGGTATCATAGTAAGAAATTCAGGTGGAGGCATCGCTGAAACATTACAAGCAGCAGGAGCCGCTTATGAAATCCCAAGAGGAGTTCCGGGATGAAAGCCAAGAGGAGTTCCTGGAAGAATCCAATGATAAATATTTGGAGAAATCCCAGGATCCTTTAGGATTTCCAGGAGGATACACCGAAGGCAAGGTTCCCAGTAAGTTTTTGAATGAATCTCTGGAGAAATTCTTAGTAGAATATCTAGAAGAATTCCGAGAGGTATTACAGTAAGAATTTCCGGAGGAGTCCTAGGAGGAATTGCTGGAAGAACCACAGCAGGAATAGCTTGAGAAATCCAGTTGAAGTTCCTGGAGAAAGACCAAGAGGAATTCATGGAGGAATCCCATGAGAAATTTATGAAAGAATTCTTGGATAACATATTTTGGATAAAAGTTCCTGGAGGAACCACCGGAGAGCTTCTGAAGAAATCACAGGAAAAATATCAGAAGGTATTATTAGAAGGATTCTGGGATGTATCATTGTAGAAATCTCAGCAGAAATCCTAGAAGGAATTGCTGGAAACTATACAGGAATTTCTAGAGAAACCCCATCAGGAATGCCTGAGAGAATCCAAAGAAAAAATCCTTGGAATACCCAGAGAAGTTCCTGCAAGAACCGGTAGAGGTGTTCTGGAAGCATCTATAGCGAAGGCCCTGAAGGAATCGCAGGAGGAATTTCTGAAGGAACCTCAGGAAGATTTCCCGGAAGACTTCCAGTTGACTTCCAGCCACAATGGTAGAATAAATTCGTATAGGAATCACTAGAAGAATTTCTTTACGTACCATAGTAAGAATTTCTGTAGGAGTTGCTGGAAGAACGGGGCCGGATCACAACGTCCGAGGCCATACAGTCCCGGACATTAAGTCGCGTTTTTTTGCGAAATAGCGTCCAAAAGTTTGGATGCGTCATAATATCTTATGTGCCTTCTTTCCTTGGACTTTTTGGCGTATCTGCAAGTTCGGACGTTATGCCCCGAAAAAATGCGCCATAAAGTACTGGGACTTTATGGCCTCGGACGTTATGATACTGCGCCTGGAAGAACCACAGGAGAAGGTGTTTGAGGTATTCTTGAAGGAAGGCCAAATGGAATTTCTGGAGGAATCGTTGGATAAAATCTCTAAAGAAATTCCTAGATGAGTGTTTGGAGAAATCCGTGGTAGAACAATCAAAGGAATTTCTGCAAGAATTCCAGGATGTTTGCCTGGAAAGATCCCAGCAAAAAGCCAGGAGAAAGCTCTAGAAGAATCCGTTGCATAATTTTTGAAGTACCACAATTTGAATTTCTGGAAGAAGAATAACTGGAATAAACGCAGGAATTGCTTGAGGAATCCCAGCTGGAATATCTAGAGGAATTCCTAGTTTTCCGGTAGGAGGAGTTATTTCTAGAGGAATCCTAGAATCAGGAATGCCGGGGGAATATGTACAGCTCTCCTTGAAAGAGTCGGTAGAAGTATACTGGAGGAATCCCTGATGGAATCGCAGGAGGGATTTCTGGAGAAATCTCAGGAAGATTTCTCGAAAGTATTGCAGTAAGTAAGTATGCCAGGAGAAATACTGTGGATTTTTTGGAAGAATCTCTGGAGGAAGTCCTGGATAAATCCTTGAAGAAATCTCTGGAATCACCGATGGGATTTTTGGAAAAATTCGGGGAGATTTTCCGGAACAACTTCCCTAGTCGAATACCTGAAGGTACCACAGTGAGCATTGTTGGAGGAGTTCTAATAGAAATTGATAGAAGAATCGCAGCAGGAGTTGCTTGAGGAATCCTAGCAACAACTCCCGGAGAAAGGCCAATATAAGCTCCTGGAGGAATTCTTTGAGAAATTTCTGGAAGAATCTCAGAATAAAATCTCTGAAGAAATTCCTGGAAGAATCACTGGAGGAACTTCTGAAAGGATCCCAGGAAGATTGTTTTGAATGATACCACCAGTATTTCCTGAAGGAATCCCAAGTATCAAAGTAAGGATTTTCAAACAAATCCTATGAGAAATCGCTAGACCAATCTTTGCAGCAATTTTTAGTATGTGCCTGGAGAATCCTAAGGGAAGTTTATTGAAGAAATATCGAGAGGAATCCATACAGCAAGCCTAGAGAAATCACTGTATTAATAGATAGAGGTATTTTTGAAGGAATCCATGGAGAAGTCTGTTGATTGTTTTTACCAATATGTATTCAAAACGCCAAAGTGTGCTTAAGGATTGTTCAAAGGTGCCATTTAATAATATAGTATTATAGTATTAAGTTTTAAATTTTAGGTGACTGTCAAGGAAAAATTCTAGGGGGTGCCAAATTTGTTCTAGGGGGTGCCAGGCACCCCTGGAACCCCCCCTAGCTACGCCAATGACTGTATATGCACTGGTGAGTATTGTGTACACAAACTGGAGGTTTGGTATAACATGATTATCGTTGGTACTTCTTAGTCGTTGGATCGCTCTATGATATCAATACTGGACGTTTTGAAGTAAGTACGTAAGGATCATTGGCGTAAATAGAGGATGGCCAGGGAGGCCAGGCCCCCTCCAAAATAGTCCATTCCGAAAAAAAATCACGAGATTCAGGCGATAAGGCTCTTTTGGAGCAGTTCAGGAGTATAAAAAAAAACTATATCAACATGGCCTTGGCCGTCCTAGACCTATGATCTAGTAACGCTTATGGTAAGGATTCGGTATTCGGTTCGGTATTGTAAGCTTTTGGTCTGAATTGGATACCATTAAGTTTAATCAGGGTGCGTTGTTGAGGGTCTTGAAGTTCCATGTTTCCATAAACTGACTATTGTAGTAGAGATGAAAATGTCATGAATTTTGTGTTGTATGACCAGTGATGCTTCCTTGTCGTTTTTTGGAAATGATGTAAATTTATATGACCGATTGAGTGGAATAAAGGGTAATAGCCTAAACGAAGCTAAATAAGTCTTTGCGTATGCTATTGTACAGGGGTTCTTATGAGACTTATTTTTTCTGTGGCAGAGGTGTAGTTTTTGTACATAGATGTATATATGTCATAAGGTGGGAGTATAAAGTCCCAATTTACTCAATATTTTCCAGTGAAGTATGAGTGGTTTTACAAAGACATGTTTTTATCGACCAATCAAGTACACCGAAAGGTTTCTGCTTGCTTATTATCCACGCCTTCATAAGGCAGGTTTGTTTAGTGTTATTCATTGACAATAACAAGTGGATCTAAGAAGCGTAATGATTTCAAAAAGATGATTTGAGTAACTGATCACTCACTGCTGGGAATACAAAAAAAAAATAATAGTTCATATGTGCAGCTTCAACATTTCAAGTTTTCGCAATTAAATTTTCATTCGGTTTTGCTTGGAGGGTTTACCACAAAGTTATATGTTAAAGTAGATAATAGTAAGTATTCTGCCCATCTGTTTGTACATGTTCGAGTAGGGAAATGCTGAGTACGCGTATGCAGAAATTTTGTATATGTTTCTACCAATAACTTGTTATGTGCGGATAATTACCATCGCCGGCGTGCTGAATGTGACAGATTGATAATTAGTCAACCTTAAGATAACAATGATAGCAATGTTCTGAAAAAAAGTAATTTAAGTTGTAAGGACCAGGATGAGGATCTAAGGTTGGCTTAGAAGATGGTCTGAAGAAGTGACCAGTGCTCGGACCAGAGGCTAAAAAAATATATATAAAGAAATTAGGACTTTTGTGTTTTGAAAAGCTTATTTAGTATACTTTGTTTTGGGTTTTGCAACTGCGTCTAGTCTAGTGTGGAAGGATTGTGAAAAAATCAAGATCTATCAATATAACGCCAACCCAGACGTATCGTATGCTATGTGTCCGAGGCAGTTTCACCATCTATGCTCGACCGAATAGGAAAAAGTTGAATTATATTTTCACTTGTTAATAGCAGAATTTTACATACAGTGGTTGTGGCATATGCAGCGATATATACTCGGATATATATGACAACGGTTCTAAAAAAGGGGGAAAGAGGGTCCACTTGGCAAGCTTTAGGTGTGATTGGACTATAACAGGTATTGTAATATTGTCAATTATGGTGTTCACGTCAGCCGTGGAATATTCAGCATATTTATGAACTAAGAAAAAAAATAAATAAGATTATTCGCACAGGGTAGCCCAAAGTTTTTGGGAGGATGAGTCACCCTAGACCAAGCCCTACCCGCATAAACAATAACCATAAAACGTGCTTAACCACCCATTCGGGATACCATTCGAACAGTATGCGGTATTGTTGAACCGTCTACATTACGGTCCGTGTATGGTGTTGGTTTAAAAGGGTAAACCTGTTCAATTAAAGAAAGATGGGGGTGTAGGGTTCATACTAGCATTCATTTGTATGATTTGTGTTAAGTAGGTAACTCAGTGGGTAAGGAGTGTCAATTGAGTTGTTAGGCATCAACGTGTAGTGTGTGACAGGAGGAGAGAGTGTGTTTTGGGAGAGAATGGAGCCGGAACCGGGAACTGTGCGTGGAGTAGGTTGGCTGGGAATCGGGCAAGTTCTGCCGCTGCGGATGTCCATCCCGACTGGGACCCTACAGGTCGGTGATGCGATCCATGGATTGGGGGTTATTTATAGTGTTCGTAAGGTGATACATTGTGTGGTGAATAAGGTGAAAAGGTCAAGCGGCACAGCACGCTTTGGTTGCATAACTTGTAGGCGTTATATACACTGTGCTATGAGTGGAAGATGGAAGGGAGGGAAACGACTTTTTTCCAATTCGTTTCTGGTTCTAGCGATGGCTATGAACATATGAATATACATGAGTTGTATGTAGAGAAGAGAGAGAGAGAGAGAGAGAGAGAGAGAGAGAGAGAGAGAGAGAGAGAGAGAGAGAGAGAGAGAGAAGTGGATAGAAAGATACAAAGTAGGATGAAAGTGACGGGCCAGGGATTGAAACCATGACCTTCTGCATATGAATCAGAAGCGGTAGCCACTAGACCACCAAGCCCGTCATGTACGTACTATCGAGGCAAAATGTACGTACTATCGAGGGTACGTACTATCGAGGGTACGCACTAACGAGGGTACGTATTATCGAGGTACGCCTGTATTCCAATTTGAGATGTAATCTGCAATATTTTTGGAGATTTCTTAGACATTTTTATGGAAAACTATTCAGGCAATTCCTTCAGAATTTTCTTTGTTAACTCTTCGTTAATTTTTCGACAATAATATTCGTAATTGATTTAGTTTATTATTTTAAAAAATCGTTACTTTTTAAAATTCTTTGGGCTATTTCTTTGGAAATTTATAATTCAACACTTGCGGAAAAAGTGGAATTTTACTAGATCGCTCTACTTGGGAACAGGAAACTTAGCCTTAACATCATACTATACTGCAAACTGCTATAGATAGTAGAGTAAACATAGATCCGTGTTGATGAATCCGTTGTATTCAAACGAACTGTCAAAATCTGTATCCAAACGAGCATGACGTCACGATTTGGACAACATCAATGGAGCGCATGACGTCATATTCAACCGTCACACTCTTGAAAATTACTACTTACACGCTTGAAACATTTAAGTCAGCGGTGTCCGCGGATCTATGTTTACCACAGACAAACAGACGTAACACTCTTCAAAACGATTTGGCACATGCATTTAACGATCAATTTAAATTTCATTTGATTTGCGCGATCCTTCCACCAGATGCACTAGTGTTCGATCGCTTTGACGTTTGCCAATGTACACGTTGCTGAATGATGCAAACGAAAATTACAGGCCATTTGTTTAGTAGTGTGCGTGTTAGACAAACGACAAATCGAAATCCATCATGGCCGCAGTGTTGCGCACGGTTCTACCAACAGGTGGCAGTGTGCTCATGAAAAAGACATCGGGCAAAAGTTTTTGAGGAATTTCCTTTAAGAATTACATCTGTTTGTCTGTGACTCTACTATCTATAGGCCACTGCATGAAATTCTTTCCTTCTCTTTCACTCTTACAGAAATCTTGT
The DNA here is from genome assembly GCF_035046485.1 of Aedes albopictus. Taxonomy (NCBI): domain Eukaryota; kingdom Metazoa; phylum Arthropoda; class Insecta; order Diptera; family Culicidae; genus Aedes; species Aedes albopictus. The sequence goes on along the minus strand of NC_085138.1, from coordinate 403,032,177 downwards.
AAACAACAAGGCCAAGAAACGTCAAAACCCCATATAAAATCACAACAATGCAGTGCCCTATAGTAGCTGCCATTTCAAACTAGTTTTAACGCCTCTGGATATCCAATTTGGTTCGCGTCTTTGCTTTGTCATCGAACACGCTAATAAGTTACTAATAAATACGAATTTGGTATCCCGAAAACTTTCCAACCATTCAAATTAATCGAATTAAAAGTTGACCTAAAATGGAAATATTTGTTATCATGAAAATAAATGCGAATCAATCACTTCTTTTAAATATTTACAATATATTATGGTCATATTATTTTTGTTGGCGATTAAATTTTAACACTTTTGCTACGTGAATATGTTATAGCGTGGAAGCAACAGTTCTATGTTTTCGATGTTTCGGAACGCCCAGCTCTATTTGTCTCTTTGACATTACTGTCAAAAACCGTCATCAGATCGTCATCATTCTTTTTGATTGTACACACCTACAGTCGAGTCCCGTATAACACGTCGCATACAAATAAATCCCTCATCGACGCTGTTAAACAAAACTTTTCTCAATACAGCTGATTTTAAATTGTTAACTTGTAAAATTGTACACAATAAGCATATGGTTCACTGCACGAATTTATGCTGGCCTGCTTACTTATTTCGGCGGGCTGAAAACGAATTATAACGTCTTCGTTGAGACCGAACTGTACACTTCATCATCATCATCGTCATTAGCGCCAGTCAGCCATCAGCCATCAGCCAGCCAGTTTTAGTTCCGTCAGCAGACGAAAGGAAGAGATTCACAGTGTTGAATGTGTGGCGCTTTTCTGGTGAGGAAAAACTCGATTTTTTGTGTAAAATTGTCGCCCAAAGTGTGAAATTTTGTGTCTCAACAGCGTTACCGTGTGGAGGAATGTGTTTTTCGTGTTGCAGCAGTAAAATTTAGGCCAGCGAAGTGTGAAAAGAAGATTTTTCGCTGCACGGTCTGGTTGAGTTGTTTCGTCGTCTAGTGAAGTGCTGGATAAAAAAAAAGTGCTAAAGAAGCTGTGGCTTCTGCTTCATTTTGAAAAAGGGTTTCCACGGCGAAAAAATCGCTTCCATATCGTGTAGCTAGTTGTATTGTGTGGATCGTGCTTGGTGCCAGGTGAATCAATCAATTCGTTCAAACTGGAACGGAACAAAAGAACGTCGACCACCAGCAGCAAGGACGCCCGAAAACATCACGGTTCCGTGGGGACGATTTCTGCTGGATCAGCGGACGGTGGTGGTGGGGGAGGAGGAGTCGCCGACGTCGGGAGTTTAACGACAACAGCAGCGACGGAAGCAGTCGAAAGCAAAAAGAAGATGAACGGGCTCAGCTTTAGCGAATTGTGTTGTTTATTCTGCTGTCCGCCCTGTCCGGGCCGGATCGCGTCCAAGTTAGCCTTTCTGCCCCCGGAACCGAGCTACGATCTGAAGGCGGACGATGCCGCCAATAGTAAATTTACGCTGAACCTGCTGGATCGGGCCGACTGGCAGTATGGCGACCGGGAGAAGGAGTGCTTCGAGGCGTTCTTTGCTCGGTCCTCGCGGGGAAACCGGATCGCCTGCCTGTTCGTCAAATGCAGCACCAATGCAAGGTAAGAGCTTTGTGAGCAATCGGAAGTGAAACTCATCCTTCTGCAGTGTTTCCACGTTAATGGTTTTGTCTGACTGTTTCCGAATTATTGTGTCTAATGGAATGGGACAATCGGAATGTTTCATCTTTCGGGCTGATAAGGAGCCCATGCAGAGCTCGTGTCGTGCTGGCAAGATTATGCAGCGTTGTGGCTGCTGTTGATGCGCAACGAAACTGCGACAACGACGACGACGACTAGTCTGACAAATATTATTGTTTACTCTCAGCTCCGTAGTTGCTAATTAAGCAAGAAATAGTTTGGTGGGGCAGTTTCCTTTGTGGCAGGCCTTTTGATACGCTTTTGTTGATGTGTGTAGGTGCAATATTTTACCGAGTTGTTTTGAGGAAATATTACAAAAAAAGTGGAAAACGTAGCATACAGCTGAGTTTGTTACTACGTACTGCCACCTATATTATGTCAATCACATTTTCTAGGCTCTTTTGCATCCGAGTAAATTGATGCTTAGGGGTGAGTTAAAAACAGTAATTTGCCTTTTGAAACTTGTTATTTTACTGAATTTTGTTGTTTTTTAATTTGTCTGTTTTATTGCGTTTACAAATTTAAAATGTGACACGTATTTTCTCCTCAAATTTTTGCTTCCTCGACCTAATTTGAATTTTCTATACTGGCAGGCTATCATATAAATAAATTAACAAATTATTAAACTAACGAAAAAAACTGGCTAAAATACAGTCGTGAAATCGCTGTGGACAAGACATAGAATAGACGAACGGTGTAGTACCTAGATTTCTAAAATTCAATGGTATTCCATCAGATCAAAGCTTTTTTGATCCCATTTCAAGATCCAAGTATCAGTTGACAGCCTACACTCGTAGCCTTCAGACGTTTTCATCAGAACTCCCGTGCTATTAATTCGGTGAAATGAGTGGTTTTAGAAAAAACACACTAATTGTTGATTTTAGTGTTGTTCCCGGGCGACCCGATGTTCGCAAAGTCGAACACTTTCTAGAAAGTGAACTGCAGTTAAATCTTTCTGATGTGAAAAGTATCCAGTTGCACAACACGCGCAACTGTGTATATATTGAAATGGTGAACCACGATACGGCGCTGCGCTATGAAAAAGCGCACAACATCAAGCGGGCCTTTGTCTGGAAAGACAAACCGTTTAAAATCCCGGTATATGTGGACAGCGAGGCAGTGACTGTTCGTGTGCATGACCTGCCCCCTTCTGTCCCCCATACCACTGTTGCTAACTTCATGAAGAAGTACGGAGATGTTTTTTCCATCCAAACGGAACGATGGAAGAATTATTTTGTCGGCATACCGAACGGGGTTCGAGTACTATTGATGCGGATCAAACACCCGATCCCTTCATATCTCACGATAGCCGACGAGGTCTGCTATGTGGAGCACATGCACCAAATTAGAACCTGCAGGTGGTGCTCCAGGCCGGTTCATCCCAAGCAGAGATATTTGGAAGCGACCGCACCACAACCCGAAACAAGCACAACAGCAGCAGCAGCAACAGCTCAATCAAGCGAGCAAATATTCTCCGACGCCGATTTCCCACCGATGAGCAGTAGTCAATCGACCCCATCCTCCCCTGGAGTAGGTGAAACGTTCATCGAAATAGTGGCGAGAAGTAAGCGTGCGCTTATCGAGCAAGAACAAAAAACAATTGTGCCTGCAAACCAAGCCGATCAAGTAGACCAACAGAGCACGAATGAAGACAACGACGACGACGAGGACGACGACGGACACGACAGCTCATCTTCACCATATGAGACCAATGACGGAACCAACAAACGGCGGCTGTCAACCAAGCGCGCAAAGGATAAGAAGAAGTTATGCGGTACTCAGGAATTACAGAGTGGCTGTGATTTTATTAGTTTATCTTTTAAAAATTAAAATGGTTCTATTGGCCTCGTAAAGCCTTCGGGTGTCTAGGCCTTTCAAATAAAGAAATTGATAAAAAAAAAAAAAAGATCCAAGTAAGTGTGCAAAATTTGGGCACGATCGGTTATGTCTACGTTTTGCGCATCGCGTTTGAAGTTTGTATGGTGTTTTCCATGAGAAAGCACATTTTTTTTGCATTGCTCTCACAACAAGCTCGAATTTTTCTAAAACCATGTAACCGATAAAGTGAAAACATAGCCTAGGATGTCCTGAAAAACTTTGTCGAAGACCGCGAAATGATCTGATGCTTATGAAAAAAGTTATAGCGTTGGCATTGCTTGGCAAAACAGCATGATTTTGTTGCTATTGTTATTCCTTTACATGTTAAAACATAAACACATGCATGCGGTTCGTTGGTTATAACTATTTTCACAAGCATCGGATCGCTTTGCGGGTTTCTACAAAGTTTTTCAGAACATCCTAGGCTATTATTTTACAGTATCGGTTAAAACGTTTGAGACAAACTTTTTCAACTTCTGACAAAAATGCAAAAAAGTATGTTTTCCCATACAAAATCCCAAACAAATTTCAATTGCAATGCGCAAAGTGTAGACGCAACCGATCGTGCTCAAATTTTGCACAGATACTCAGGACCCGATATTCAACACACACCTCGTTGTTTCCACTTTTGGTGAATTGGGACAAAGTTGCCCTTGCCCCAAGTGGATTTTTTTCCACGATATTCCCTTCTCGGGAAGAGTGGACATCTGAATATCTGGAGAGAAGTATTTCAGACGGCATCGTATGTTACATTGATGGCTCCCTTCTCGGACTGCAATCAGCACTTAAGCAACACGTAATTGGCAAAGTAATATACTTCTGTTCAGATAGCCTGGCTGCTATTAAAGCACTTGCTTCGGCCAACTCCAGGTCGAAGATAGTTATCGCTTGTTGAACTCAAGTCGAGGGGCTAAATTCAGCAAACGCTGTTCATTTTGTATGGTAGCTGGTCATTCTTCCATCGCTGGAAATGAATTCGCTGATGAGTTAGCTCGCACTGGACATTAGAATAACCAGCCACAGAAATCCAATGTCGCGACTGTTCGTGTGACTAACATCTAGTTAGCCTCGCCCTTACAGCGTCGGTAGCGATACTATAAGGGTCAAATAAATTTTGTTTACCAAAACAAAAGGTCCTCTACAAGATGAGAACTTAAACATAATCAATTATTACAACTAAAGTTATTAAAATAATTAAATAGGCAAACCGGTAAAAAGCGCCATTGGCGTTCTAGTGTATTTCTATTCACTGGACCATCACATGACTTCATTGGCCCTGAATTAGCTATACAGGTATCGAAGTGTTGGGTTAAGCTTTAGATTGATAACTGGGCTGTTTGTTACTCAACACAAACAATACTGGCATAGTTTGGAGTCATTTGTCAAACAAGATTGTACTGCATACTAAGCCATCTGCAAGGGTTGCGAAGTACATATCTTACAAATCTGTCAAAGCAGAATTGCAGTCTGCTGGTCAAAGCATTGATTGGCCACTGCCGACTTAGCTATCACATGGTGAATATTCAGCAACGTGATTTATTTGTATGTGATAGCTGTGAAGTTCCATAATCGGAACTTCGTATCATTTGATATGTAACTATCCAGTTTTTGCGCAACTGCGTTTCCGAGTACTCGGTTGCAAAAGGTACATGGATGTTATTAGCTGAGAGAGAGGAGACAGCTGGCTTCGATTGCGTGCTACTTAATGTCAAGGAGGACCTGTCACAAACTGTCACGGCGAACCGAGCTGAAAATCGCACATTGATGGTGTGGAGTGGCCACCATATCCAAAATATCTTATTAAAATTTCGCTCCGTTTGTTGAAATTAAAGAAGATGAAATGATGATGGTCAGTTTTCCTCAACCAGCGCAAAGAATCCATTTATTTTCCATGCTTTGTCGCAGCTAACTCAATATGCAAAACAGTTTTGACCAATAAGAAATTTTTCAAACCATTGTGCGTCGCACAAAATTGTAAAAAGAAGTAAGAAGAAGAAATGTAAACATCGGCGCTGTCAGTGAGCTGTCTCCTCTCTCTCTCTCAGGTTGTTAGTATTCAATCTACGAAGTATACCGTAACTACGCTAACGCTAACGCTAACTGCGTTTCCGAGTACTCGGTTAACACTTATGAAGTGAAACTTACTTCAGAAACCAGAATCTTCAGAATGTTCTGTTGTTCTCAATCCGATGTGGTAGAAACTATAGGCTCTCTTTACGCTTTATGCATCGCAGTACTCTTTTCAGGGCGCTGTTTAAACCCATTTGTGGTACGCTAATGTGTTAGTCCCCCTTCTTCACTTACCGATCAGGCTAAGGCCGGGGTGGCCTCTGTTGTACATAGTAGCCGTCTCCATTCCACTCGGTCCATGACTGTTTGTCTCCAGTTCCGCACTCTGCGTAGGGTCCGCAGATCGTCCTCCACTTGGTCGACCCACCTAGCTCGCTGCGCTCCACGTCTTCTTGTACCGGTCTGATGACTCTCGAGAACCATTTTAGTCGGGTTGCTATCCGACATTCTGATGACGTGACCCGCCCGTTCGAAAACTCCAAGGGCGCGTTGGTCCTCTGCACGTAGGGTCCATGTTTCGTGTCCATAGAGGACGGCCGGTTCAATCAGCGTTTTGTAGATAATTAACTTCATGTTACGGCGAATTTTATTCGATCGTAGAGTTCTGCGGAGTCCAAAGTAAGCACGGTTTCCTGCCACAATGCGCCTCTGAATTTCTCTGCTGGTGTCGTTGTCGGCGGTCACCAGTGAGCCCAAGTACACGAATACTTAAACCGCCTAGATATCATCACCGTCGTGATAAGTTCGGGGTAGCGGGCGCGGTGATTCCTCCCTGGAGCCCTTTGCCATCATGTACTTTGTCTTCGACACATTAATGACTAATCCGATTCGCCTAGCTTCACTTTTTAGTTGCATATACGTTTCCGCCATCATCTCAAATTTTCGAGCCATAATATCAATATCATCAGCGAAACCAAGCAGCTGAACGGACTTCGTGAAAATGGTTCGAGGCTGCAAAACGGTGAGTCAATAAGGAGAGCGTCTAACATAGCTCTGGTCCTCACAAGTTCCTACCTCATGCTTCCACGGGTCAAGAGATGACAAAGACCGCCAGCTAAGAGTTGTGTGCTTAGCTGGTAGTGCAACCTGGGCACTGTTGTCCTTTGACTTCATCTAGATTGAGGAGGTACGACCCGAGCGTCTGTTCTGGCATCCAGCGGCTGAATAAGAAACGCTGCACCACGCCCAGCTAGGTCCAAGGTGGTAGCCCCATCAGCGTGGTCGTCCCAGCCCAAGTAACATTTTGATGACCAATTAGTCTTGAAGAGGTTTTGAGAACCGCCATATAACATAATACTTTATGATGGTTCTAAGAATCTCTTCTAGTTTATTTGACTAAATAATGTTACTTGGGAGGGTTGGTTGGGACATTAAACTGAACTGGCACGATGGCCCTCCGGCGAGACAGGAGTGTTGGCGTAGGCCCAATAAGCCACCCATAAAAATCCCCATTGCGAATAACATACGAGAAAATACGACTCGATACAATCGGCAAAGACCCACGCGACAAAATAAGGACTACGATTGGAAACTTGGAACATTGAATTGCAAGTCACTAGGTTTCGCAGGATGTGACAGTGTCCTCTTCTAAGGTAACGATATTTCCCCCACTTGTCCACAGTGGTTGAAATTGCGAAAAAACACATTCGTGGTCAGTTTTCAACACACAATTTAAGCATCAAAGAGGCAAGGAACTAGCAACCAGTTGGCCTGTATAAGATAGCAATTTTATTCAACTTTCCATCATGCTTTGACCTTTTTGGGTCTTTTTGCAACTTTCCTTGAGAAAAAAATATTATTTTTCATAGGAAAATCAAAAAAAAAATCACATAAAAAATAAGAATATGGCAACACTGTACTCTGAAAAAAAAGATGCACAACAACATGCTGAAAAAGTCTTCAGAACATTAGAAGCCAGGAAAACCTCATCCAATAAATGTATAAAACAAAAATGTCTTGTATTATTTTTTGTATGATGGTCCAATAAGATTTCCCAAAACAAGGTTTTTTGCAGGTCTTGCTTTGGTGTCTATGAATCGATTGACCTGAAATTCGAGCAATTCCATGTTCAGCGTATTTCTATTGGTTCCATTAAAAAAAAATAACAATTGAACACCCACCATAACTCAAGAACAAAACTAATGATCGTTTATACTCGGATTGCTAAATACCATACTGTGCGAATTTGGGTTCAGTATCGAAATTCTGGCCGGATCTGGTAAGTTTCAGTGTTGCGACGTCTGAATATTTGCAGCAACGGCCTTTTTTCTGCTGGAATCTCACATTAAAACATTATTGATGCCTTCTTATCGGGGTACTTATTGACAAACATAATAATGCCACTAGTCGGAAAGTTCAAGTGCCATTTGACTGATGGCCTCACCGATGAATTGCCAAACTATGTCACGTTACGCGTTGATAAGCTGCCCAGAACAAGCATTCTCAAACGAGTCATTAAACACACTGTCGAGGTTGTCATTTTATGGAACCAGACCAACGGAACACTTCAAGTTAAGGTTCTCATACGATCCAAAATGTTTGGAATGTCAAACAAACTTTCTTCTTATTCTTGGTGTAACGTCCCAACTGAGGCTAAGGCTAATAAATTAAGAAACGTAATTGTTTGTTGGTATCTAGGCGCATGGGAATACTTGGCTGGTTTAAGAACAAGCTATTTGGAGTACATAGCTCCAATTTTCTCGAGCACAAATCTAGAGAACCGTCAAACGTATGTGGCTGAAAATGTAACTTAATGCTTACTTCCGCACAGTAAACATTAAGTTACATCTTCAGAAAGAAAATGTGAACTGTGTACTTGAAGGAACCCAAACAGTCAGCATTTTCTCCTAAAAGAATTGGGCAACCGTATAGGTGGAAGGGGAACTCCACCGCTGAACCGAGTTTTGTTTGCTCTGAACGTCCAAAGCATACACGGTTGTCCGATAACAATCGCGCTCATTAATTACACCGAATTCAGGTTCATACCTACGACGTATAGGCAAAAGTCTGTATCAGCACGCCGGTGATTCAGTGTAAACGGGGCGGCGAATCATTTTTTTTTTTTTTTTTATTTGAGATAATGACTCATGTTAACACGACAAGCCCATCAATAGCCTGATAAAGAGAGCCTCCTGTACAAAAGTACCTACTGCGAAAGTTACGGTTTTTAGGCATGCTACGTATCAAGGGATAATCACAACGCACTTGTTTGGCTGATACAGGGTGTTTTGAAGGAAATACAGGAAACTGTAAATTTAATGCTGTGTCAAGAATTCAATCTCTGTTTCTCTAATTTTTTTTAATTTTTGAAATTATTTCAAATGCAATTGGTGATTTATTTCACAGATGATTCAAATTATACACTACAATTATTAAAATAGTTTGTGAAATGGGTCCACCAAGCGCGACTATCATAATTTAAGATTTAAATTTGATTGCCAAATAGTTACCTTCTTTTGTTTTTAACTTTTGAAATGCTACTTATTAAATTCAACATTTACAGAATTTTCAAGCATGCTCTTGTATGATTATCCAAACAAATTGCTCTTCTTTCAGTCACATCCTGTGTGCGTTCGTACTGCGTTATGTATAATAACCTGTCGGCGCACTCGTGATCATCTAGTATTAGGCCTTTTACATGATCATCTGGTTCATTGACCATGCTGTACGCAAATTTTCAATGTACATGATAGCTGGAACGGTGGTTGTTCAATTGCATTCGTTATCGCTGTTGGATTCCGTGTATATGACTCAGTTTTATCGACAATCGGAAGGGATAAGTAAAATCGATCAATATCGTCGTCACAAATAGCAAAACAAGCCGATACAGCATTTTATTGACTACTACAATCTGCTTGCAAAACCTCAGAAAGATGACTTGTCATGATAAGCTGGTATAGTTCAACCAACTCCTTCACATCAGCACAAGTGGATCAGACTATCATGGTGGTGATAGAACTTTTTATATTCTACTTCCGCTGTGTGCCCCCATTCGTTGTTCTGAAAATGAAAACATGTAGCAAACCTTCATGAACGTTGCATACAGACACATAACCACGTAACTAGCTCTCAATACGGTTTTTGTGAATTGTCACGCTTTTTGTTTGTCTACATTGCTTCCACCATCGCACAACCACGGAGGGAGGAGGGTTTTGCTCTCAGCAGGTGCTCCAATTTTTGTGCGCATTCCCTGCACAACTGTTTTAAGTGGTGGCGGAGATGAATAGATAAAAATCCGCTCGATGTCTCCCCTTGCACTCCAATCGGTTGGGATGGGGTAGCTGACTAGACGACAGAATCCGACAGTGCCGTATTGAAGTTTTTGTAATAAGCGTTAAGCCTTTGTAAAACTGACCAGTAGGACAGATCGGTGAAGTACTAGATTTGTAGTAATGAGCTGAATTTTAGTATGGTAGACATTAGACAAGCTAATTTGTTGCAAAAATTCAAGGATTTACACTTGTTGAACAGGTAGATTTGATGTTAGGGAAACGCAATTGCATTATACGAATGAAATCGCGACCTAAATCCACTCCTTTGCATCATGGCTTCCTCGACACCTGTGGGATGATAGAGTGCAACCGTCTACCCATCTCTCTATCTCTCCATATCTAGATTGAGTTTAAATAAGGGCGAAAGTAACATGAGAGAGTTCTCTTCATCGACTCTCTCTTCTTCAAATTAAAGTGACAAGATGCAAGTATTGTTGAACTTTTTGGTCATAAATCGCTAGGTTGCGATGCAATCTAGCGTCTAAGTGTAAAAAAGTTCGATTGCATTTGCATCTTGTCACTTTAATTTGCAGAAGAGAAAGTCGATGAAGAGAACTCTCTCATGTTACTTTCGCCCTTATTTAAACTCAATCTAGAATATGTGTTCCCAGTAGATCAAGGTCTCCTGACGGGCCAATGCAGAAAAAATCGTCGAAGGCGATTTGACGCTCGTAAATGTCGCTTTCGCTAGCGCCCTCCTTATTCCAGAGAGTCCGCATGCTCATTGCCAGGAATCGAGCAATGTGAAGGGACCCAAACTATGGAGATTATGTATGAACGTTTGGACAAATCACTCAAGGCTTGGCGTATTCCATTCAAGAAGTACGCTGAATGCTTCATTAGTTTCATTGATTGATCAGCCAGAGAGCTCAGACTGTCGGTAAAAAATAAGTAGTGGTCAGGTGGAAGAGTGCTAATGTGCTCAGACTCCGCAAAGCGGTCTGTCAGAGGCTGTACTCCAGCAAGTACCTCTAAACTCATTGTGTGAGTCGAGTTCATGCAACCTAACGCGATCTGAAGGCAACGGTACTGAAGCCGTTAAAGCTTCAGCAAATCAATGTGTTTTCGCTGCGGATTGAAAACAAAAGCTACCGTATTCTAAAACGGAAATATCATATCATCTGTGCAAAATTTAAACTCGATCGGAGAAACTATCTTTTAGCGCTAGCCGTTTTAAGTTTTCATACGATTTACTATGGGGAAAATCACTTTTTCAAAGAAAAATCGCCACAGGTTGCCCCTTAACCCTTAAAAATATATCGATGAATGATTTCTGTTTGAAATTTTACGAGGAGCAAACTCTCTGAAGACCGCAAAGCGATGTAAGGCATGTGGAAAAAGTTATTGACTGAAAACCGAATGGTATGACAATGCTGTTTAAAATGTAAGTAATAACAATAAATAATAAAATCTCGTCATTTTATCGATCGGGTAAAGCTTGATAACTTTTTCCACGAATGTCGCATCGCTTTGCGGTCTTCGATGGTCTGATTCCTCGTGGAGTTATCTACAGAAATCATTCAACGACTTATTTTTAGGGATCAGTGGGTGACCTCAAGCGATTTTTCTTTGAAGAAGTACCGTGCGAGCACCATATTATAGACAGCTCCATATTCTGAACAGTTGACTAACGCAAAATAGATTTTCCTTTTATGAAGCATATATTGCATCGAGAGTTGAGGTGTCAATTTTATTAAGCCCCTCTATTATCAAATCGTTACAAAACATATCGTTTTTGACTGAACTTCGAACGTAGAGAATGTGTTTGTACTTTTTTTTTATTCCTTGTTGGGTATATAAGTCACTGCGACCTGTTTTTAGATCTATTGTGACAAATGCCCCAGTTTTGTTTAGCTATGTCAAGTTGACGTATCACCATTGGAGTTAGCAATAATCAAACCTTGACTGTAAGCATGATCCCAACACGGTGCCACAGTTCGGATGAACTGTACTACCGCATTGGCGTTTGTTCTCCAGACATCAAGGGGTTCTATCAGCCCCTTGTCGAAGAACCTAATTCTTTTAGCTGCAATTGCCGGGCAACGGCACAACAAATGCTCCGAGTCTTCTGTATCTATGCCGCAAAAGCGACATACATCATCTTGAAGTTTTCCAATTAGCTTCAGATGATACCGGCTCGGACAATGACCTGTTAGAAGGCCAGTAAAAGAACTAAGATCTTTTTTAGAAAGTTCTAGAATTTTACGAGTACTTGAAACGTCCGGCTTTATGAAACGTTTCGACTGCCTCGCAATAGTGGTGTTTTCCCAGTTGGATTTTATTTTCTCATGTTCTTCTCCATTGTTTTTCTCCATTCTGAGAAAACAACCAGACACACCACAAAATGGTTCAGGCCCTATGAATTGATGAGACGATCCAAGTCTTGCTAACATATCGGCTTGTTCATTTCCTTCAATTCCACAGTGCCCTGGAACCCAAAATAACTTCACCTGATTACGGCAAGCTAACTGTTGAAGTGACTGAATACACTCCCATACAAGTTTAGAAGAGCATGTTGCTGATTTCAAAGCATTTAGAGCTGCTTGGCTATCAGACATCATGCAAATTGTTGAATGTCTGTAGTTTCTGCGTAAGCAAATATTACTGCATTCCAAAATCGCCTGGACTTCAGCTTGAAAAACTGTAGGCCACTTGCCCATAGGAATTGATATGTTAATCCCGGGGCCAGTCACGCCTGCCCCTACTTGATCGTTCAATTTTGAACCATCAGTGTAAAATACGATTGATCCTGGGTGTAGTTCTGGGCCACCATTTGTCCACAGATTTCGCCCTGGATTAATCACTTCAAAAGAGCGTTCAAAATTGTATCTTTTGCTCATCCAATCACTATTATTTACGACGAGAGAGCCGATACTAATTGTTTTCAGAATACTAAGATGCCCTCTCAGGTCACCATCAAAGAGTTGCGTAGCTCTTTTGAGCTTCAATGCACTCTTTGCAGCTTCTGATTGAACAAATTGATGCAGCGGAAGTAGGTGAAGTAAAGTGTCAAGCGCTTTAGACGGTGTACTTCGCATTGCACCAGTAATTGAAAGAGTAGCTAATCTTTGAAGTTTTTCTAGTTTCTTCTGTGCTAACCTTTCATTTGTTTTAGGCCACCAGACCAGTGACGCATAGGTAACTCTGGGTCTCACAATTGCCGAATAAATCCAGTGGATCATTTTCGGTTTCAATCCCCACTTTTTACCAAAAGTTTTTTTACTGATCCATAGAGCACTTGTAGCTTTACCAACTACATGCTCAAGATGTAAATTCCAATTTAGTTTGCTGTCAAGATAAACTCCAAGATACTTGACGGTATTTGAAAGTTCCAAAAGAGTTCCTTTCAGTTTTAAGTTAGTAATTGCTATTTTTCTCCATCGTGTAAATGGTACGATCGTGGTTTTAGAAGGATTTATGTTCAATCCTTCCTTATCGCACCACGAGGAGACTAAATTTAAGGCAGTTTGCATTCTGTTAGTGATAACATTGTCATATTTACCACGAACTACTATGACTATGTCATCAGCGAAGCCAATTATTTCGAAGCCCTGTGCTTAGTGCTTCCAGTTTTTTTAGAAGATCATCAACTATCAAAGACCACAATAGAGGTGATAGTACGCCTCCTTGTGGGCACCCTTTTACTGCTCTAACGGTAATAAATGAATTGCCAAGGTTAGATGATATCTCTCTTTTTGATAACATTTCTCCAATCCAATCAACAATGCATCTATCAAAACCACGTCTTGACATAGCATTCCTCATTGAATCGTAAGATGTGTTATCGAACGCTCCTTCAATATCAAGAAACGTAGCAAGTGAAATCTCCTTTGCTTCAAAGGATCTTTCCAATTTTGTAACCAGCTTATGAAGTGCTGTTACCGAAGATTTGCCCTCTTGATATGCAAATTGATTTTGGCTCAATCGTCATATTTAGATTTGATATACTCGCCTAGTATTTTTTCCATTATTTTCAACATAATGGACGATAAACTTATGGGTCTGAAGGATTTTGGTGATGATTTATCCTTCTTATTTGCCTTTGGGATAAAAGTGACTCGCACTTCTCTCCAAGCTGTAGGGATATGGCTTAGTGATAAGCTTAATCGGAACAACTTGGTTAAAATAGGTGCTAAGATTTCTTTGCCCTTCTGGAGTAGTACAGGAAAAATTCCATCCCTACCCGGCGCTTTGAAGGGTTCAAAGGAATCAATTGCCCATTTAACCTTTTGTTCAGTAATAATTTGATCGCCCAGAATGCATGCATCACTCCTGGTGCCTTCTAACACAGTTGATTCATCATCTTCATGAATATATCTCCTGGTTTCATTGGCCTCAGTTTGCGATACAGATGTATTCTGGTCTTCAGTGAAAGCAACAATGGAACACGGAAAGTGTGTTTTCATCATTGTTTCTAAGATTTCTTCGGAGCTCTTTGTAAAAGAACCATCTTCTTTTTTTAGAGTTCCAAGACCTATAGAATGATCTTTAGCGAGGACTTTTTGCAATCTAGCAACAATCGGAGTACTTTCAATGTTTTCACATGTGTGCCTCCAATTTATCCTCTTCGATCTTCGAATTTCTCTGTTATAAATTGTGAGGGACTCTTTGTATTGTTCCCACTGTTGTGTTCTTTTAGCCCGGTTAAATAACTTCCGGGTTTTCTGTCGCAGTTTTTGCAAGTTACTATTCCACCAAGGAACATCTCTATTTGAAGAGCGTTTCTTTGGTGCACAACTGTCATGAAAAGCCTGTTTAATTATGCTCGAAAGTGTCGAAGCGCTTTCTTCAAGCCCATGACGAGAATTTTGAATGGCATTTAAGTTATCCATTCCCGATAAAAGTTTTGAGGTGTACATATCCCAGTTAGTCTTCCTGGGATTTCTAGTAGTTTCTATGAGTTGACAGCCAGCCTCATATTCAAACAGTATATGCTTGTGATCAGATAAAGAAATTTCATCTGACACATGCCAATTTTTGATTTTTTCCGAGAGTGTAGGGCTACACAATGTCAAATCCAAAACTTCCTGCCTAATAGCATTTGTAAAGGTAGGTTTATCGCCTCTGTTACATAAATCGATTTCATTTCTTGAAATGAAATCTAAGAGGTGTTCTCCCCTACTATTAATGTCTGTGCTAGCCCATATCGTATGATGAGCATTTGCATCACAACCAATGATGAAAGCTTTATTTAGCTTTCTGCAATAAGAGATAAAAGCTGCTACTTCTGGTGGGGGTACATCATCCACATCTCCCGGAAAGTATGCCGAAGCTACACAAATTTCCGTTTTCCCGTGGATTGTTGGTACTTCCATCATAATTGCAACAATGTCACGATTAATAAATTGTGTAATTGGAACTGCATTCACAGTCCCATTCACTAAAATTGCAGATCTTGGTGGTAAAGTGCCCTACTTTATATATTAATTTGGAGGAATCTGTATGGATTCCCATTATCCTACAATTGTTCGTCCATGGTTCCTGGATAAAAGCTATATCCAGTTTACTCTCAGCAAATCTTTTGCAAAGTACAGCTGTTGCTCCCTTTGCGTGATGAAGATTTACTTGGATGAACCGTAAAATTTTTAGTTTGCATTTTGATCGTTAGGATCCAATAATTGTTGATTTTTACACGTTAGATCAACAGAACTTGTAGTCTGGCCAAGCATAATAGGGTTCTCTGTCCTCTTAACTCCACTCAATCCTAGGATTTTTACGTACTGATCAATGATCATCACGATATCACGCCAGCAATATTGTGAGTGTTTGCATCTCACTTGCCCATAATAGACTCACTTCACAGTTCGCAAGCCAAAACAAAGGAGTATTTGAATGCATCCAAATATAACCGTTTGCAATTAATTTGCGATCCGGTGGTTTTTTGATGCCCAAGTTGCCGTATAGGCTGTAGATTGTGGATGTCGGCTATTCTTTTCACATACGCATATGCGAACGACACTAGCCATCACCACACATTTGATTTTTAAGCACTTTTTGTTCCCTCTATTTTGGAGGGGAACCGAACTTGCATGCGAGATCTCATTCATGCCTTCGTCCTACGTACAAAAATGTAATTCTTGGCACTCGTAAACTACGTGCACTAATCACTCGCGAATTATAAAATCACTTTTCTCTGCTAATTTTATAATTTAATCGAGCCGATACAAACCGCACTTTTGTACTTAGCAGCAGTGTTGCCGACTTTGTACTTAGTACATAACACTATGTGTTCAGAATTAGGACCACGGCTTCTTATGGTGTCCATAATTAGGAACACGTCGTCCACCAACAAAAATATGTCTAGATCAAAGACTGGAACATATTATGAGATTTAATTTATTTTATACATTTAGCTAGACAACAAACACACTTGATGGTAATGTAAAGCATTATATCTAGCAACAAGAACTTCCATTTATTTTAGTGTTTGTTGTGAGATTCCCTTAACCGTTCAGAATATGGGTACCGCACGGTAAGTTTTCCCCATAGTAAATCGTATGAAAAACTAAGAATGGCAGGCGCTAAAATATAGTTTCTTTGATCGATCTGAAATTTTGCACAGTTGATATGGGACCAAAATGGAACTCTAAAAGTGTACAGCAGTTGGAGTTTTTCCATTTTTTATATTTTCCCATATAAACCGTGTACCGTAAAATGGGGTGTTAAAGGACGGACATTTTTTTCTTCCCCATTAATTCATGGGTTCTACTTCTTAAAACTTTCAGGAAAAGCAGTCCGATCATTATCTTGCTGCCGCTACGCATATAGATTACAAAATTTGATGATTTTTTGGAGAAATTGAAGATATTTAACAAAATGTGAGATTTTTTGGAAAAATATCAAAATGGGGTGTTAAGGAATTTAAGGGAGTGCATGTAAAAGTTCGCATATTTCAAAGAAAGATAAAAATTGATTAATTGTTAACAGTGACTGTAATATTTATTGAACATCACCGAAAAAGATTATCATAGTCCTGAAGGTGCAGGGACAGTTTCATTCATCTACCTTTGTATATGAAGCTTTTTTGTTAAAGCCTCGAAATCTGAAAAAATACCGTCAATTGTAACTGAGTGGTTTCAATTTTTAAGAAACACATTATTCACAGTTACTATTAAGAGTAACCAAATTGAATAGTTCAGGCTGACCAACAGGTTGTAAAGTAAGGATGTGTATTTACAGTTTTTTGTTCACTTAAAAACTCATTGATATTGAAATGTTTTATATGCAAGCATCATTAGATGGCCTAGGGTGTAAACTGTGTATTCAATGTTGATATTTCTACTCTGGAGCATCGCTGATAGGTCGTATTTTAGATTCTGAGATATTTTAGCAGCGACTCATGGCTTCATAAATACTTTCTTTTGCAAGAGTTAGTGGCAGTCGGTTTACATAATATATGGAACAAGTGAGCATATTCCACATTTTCAAAAAGCTGTCACGTTTTTGCGCCAATCATTAATAATATTTGAATAATAAAACAGACGGAAAACCTATTTTAAAGAATACGCCTTCATTAAAACATAACAAAACACCTAAAGAACACACTTCTGTAAAGAGGGGACTACTGCGGCATTGAGTAATAAATATTTGACCAATTTTCTAATTATATGTATCAATCTAACACTTGTTTCTTAAGATCTATATTGTATTAGTTGAATTTATCATCCATAAACTGTTGGGATTTCTATGACCCAAAATGAAATCCGTAATACGTCATTCAGAGTAGTAACAGCTATACAATGAATCAATCGCCTTAAAACTTCATGATACAAATAAAAAAGTTATATGAGAAATTTTATCCCCTAACACCCCACCAGTTTATGAAACTAGACTTTTTTCACAAAAAATGTCGGTGTTTGAAAACCACCTTAGTTACATTAAATATTTTACCCTAGTTTCGTTTGAAATGAGTTGTAGAACACCTTACGATTACTCACATATTTTTCCTAATAATATTTCCTGCAAGGTCATAATGTTTCAATGGTAGCGAAATTGATAAAAAGCAATGCCATTCAGTTTTTGATGTCTAGTGTCCAGTCAAAGTCGTATTTTAATGAGTGGTGATCTTTATAGTATGCCTTTATTTCCAACACACATTTGAAGCGAATTTGGAAATTGTAAATCAATTTTTATACGGTTTATCGATTTTTCAAAGTAGTATGTGAAGACGAATCCCTTAACACCCCATGAGTTCTTAACACCCCATTTTACGGTACCAGGCTAATACCCAGCTTGAAAGCCCAAATTTACCTGTAGTGGCCGTTGCAGATCGACTGTTGTTGATCCCGTTACAAAAACAACGTAGTCATCCGCAAGTTGTCTTAACGTGCAAGTTTCCGTGAGACAATCATTTATGTCGCTGGGGTCACCCCCATGGACCAATTCGTGGAACTGTCAAGTCGCCATGAGCAAAATTTATCTACTTCTCAAACAGCAAATTATACAAAAAGTTGTTCAAAATTAGTGAAAGGCCACTTTCGTGTAGTTTATCAGAAAGGGCATCGACACAAACTAATTCAAAAGCCCCCTCAACATTCAAAAACACTGAGCCCATTTGCTGCTTTTGAGAAAAAGCAAGTTGAATTCTGAAGAAATCATCGCAAGTCAGTCCTTCATTCATATGTCTCTACGGAAACCAAACTGTGTATCTGACAACATGCCATACGATTCAACCCATTTGTCCAGTAGAAAGACTTCCGTATGCAAGACTTTTGGATTACAATCACCCTTACTGCCCTCCAATCATCCGGGAAAATATTGTTCTCCAGGAAACGATTGAATAAGTTCAACAAGCGCCTCTTTGTCATGTGTGCAAGTGAGAATTCAGCCATCGCATACGGCCTATCCATGTCGTCCCTTCCCTATCTTCGGAAACGTCACAAATTATTCGCCCCACGTGTACGGAATCTGGACAACCTTTTTTGCGAACTTGAGGATCCACCGAGGAAGATCTTTCTTGATTCTTGTCAACCGACGACGCGTTACGCATTCTTCTCTCGATGTTCCAAAGAGTTCTCATCGCAGTCTCGTACAACAAACCCTCGACGTACCAACGCCAGCTCTTGAATATTTGATGGTTAAAAAATATAGTTCCTTGAACCTTCAAATAACTGGGGAAAAGAAAGTACCGATGTGCTCCTGCATCTGGGGATATCCGGGTACTCGTACAAGATTCTCGGAAGTTACTTCCAGAATAAAATCTAGTTTACTACATAATTGTGGGTCTGCAGTGCTTCCATAATATAACCTTCAGGAATCTTCTAGAACTCCCGAAGCACAGACAAACAGACGCAACACGCTTCAAAACTCTTCAATTCAAATTTCATTTGATTTCCGCGATCCTTCCACCAGAGGCGCTAGTGTTTGATCGCTTTGACGTTTGCCAGTGTAGATGTTGCTGAATGATGCAAACGAAAATTACAGGCGATTTGTGTAGTAGTGTGCGTGTTAGACAAACGTTAAATCGAAATCCATCGTGGCCGACAGTGTCTCGCACGGTTCTACCAACAGGTGGCAGTGTGCTCATGAAAAAGACACACCGAGCAAAAGTTTTTGATGAATTTCCTCTAAGAGTTACGTCTGTTTGTCTGTCCCTGAAGGTTATGTGAAAGCACATCATGGGTCGGTGTTATGAAATGGCATTTGCGACGAGGTATCGATCTTAACAGACGAAAGCTTCGGAGGTTAGCTCTCACGGCCTCTTCTGACTCCGCACACTGGGGCAGAACGCAGTTTTGGACAGACAAAACCTCTAGTGCTCTGGATATCCATCCTAGAGGTTTGGTGTCTTCAGAGAAGTGTCTTGTAAGAGTTTGCACTAAAATCTGGTTACATGATATTTGATCATCAAGACAAGTTGCAACTGAAGAAGAAAATTTTCTTCTGCAAAGTTGTCCATTCTGCTTTTTTGACATTTCTTCCGAAGACACTTATACTGTAAAATGCACAAGAATATGGACATTTCACATCCAGAAAAGTGTGAGAGCTGATTTCGTGAATGTGTAGTTCTTACACATTTTTTGTGTGGTCTGAAAATCATGTACTTATGAGTAGGTTCTACACATTTAGTGCTGAGCGGGTCTAGTGTACAAATGTTTGATGTATTTGCTTCAACCCATTCAAAGTCTAAAATGAGATGGAACATTTCGTCTGGGATTTCAATCCATCCAGTGTTGCTCGTACAAGTTTAATATGTTTCGCCGGAAAACCATGTCAACTTTTTCAGCTAGGACTTGTCCCACTTTTGAGTTGAGACTGTGTAGAAAGTCATATAGTTTACCGATTTCTGCAGCCATTTTAACATGCAAATTATTGTTTGAAAACCCGAAGGAAAAGAAAAATGTTGTCCCAAACTTTTGCACAATTGTGTACATTTCTCTTCTCAGTCATGCACCTGACGATGACGATGAAAGCAAACTGCCGATGGTAGTGCCAACCGAAACCAATTTGTCTCATACGTTCTGTTTTTGTGCCCGTTTTCTCCCCTGCAGATTCACATTGCTGTTCTCGCACGGCAACGCGGTGGATTTGGGTCAGATGACGAGCTTCTTCATCGGACTAGGCCAACGGATAAATTGCAATATCTTCAGCTATGACTACTCAGGATACGGTATGAGTACCGGTAAACCGACGGAGAAGAATCTGTACGCCGACATCGATGCGGCGTGGCACGCGTTACGGACGCGGTATGGAATCAGCCCGGAGAATATCATATTGTACGGACAGAGTATAGGTACGGTACCAACGGTGGATCTGGCCAGTCGGTACGAGGTTGGCGCTGTCATTCTACACTCACCATTGATGTCCGGTATGCGGGTAGCATTCCCAGCGACGAAAAGGACCTGGTTCTTCGATGCTTTCCCAAGGTAAGTGGGGACGATTTGGGAAGAATCCGTGACAGTTGATTCATTTCTCTTTTACTTGCAGTATCGATAAAGTACCCAAAGTGACCTCGCCGGTGCTGGTGATACATGGCACCGAGGACGAGGTGATCGACTTCTCGCACGGAATGACCATCTACGAGAAGTGTCCCCGAGCGGTGGAGCCCCTGTGGGTCGAAGGGGCCGGTCACAACGACGTAGAAATGTACAGCCAATACCTGGAGCGACTGAAGCAGTTCGTCTCGGTGGAACTGGTCAACTGACAAAAGTTGAACAAAGGCGGTGGTGGTGGTGGTGGTGGCAGTGGAAGTGGCGATGACAGAGGAGGAGGAGAAAAAAGTGGCCGGAAGAAGCGAAAAGCAGATAAGGATAAGCGCAGCAGCAAAGACACGCCGGATGGGAGCGGTGGCGAAATGGCAATTGACGATGTACCGGAGGAAGATGAGATCGAGGACGATCTTAATACAGGTGAGGGTGGTGTGATTGATAACAAACATTAAAAAATAGGAACCTAAATTATGTTTAACGATACGCGTCAATAAAAATTTTAGAACTGCTGGGGTAATTTCTAGCTATCTGAGTGGGCTTCGTGGCCGTGCGGCTAGCGGCGGCAGTCGTTTAGGCGTATCGTAAGCCTCGGAGTGTGGGTTCGATTCCCGCTCCAGTCGGTGGAAACTTTTCGTCAAACGAAAAATTCATCACTGGGCCACTGGGTGTCCTGTGTGTGTTGTCCGTTGTCTAGTGTAAGTAATGTGTGCAGTCTGTGCAGCCTCTGGCTGAAGACGGTGTGAATTGTCTTTTAAAAAAGACTGATAAAGCCATAAAATGATTCAATCCTATCTATAGCATGTGTTTATTAATTGAACATCGGCTCATAGGCTTAACAATGCAGATATGGTTTTATACACAGCATCCCTGGAAATAACTTACTTAAACAATTCTTACAATATCTCCTCCTATTTACCTTCTTTCAGACGACGAGATACTGAACGCATCAATAACTATCAGCTCGAATTCGAATGTGTCGACAACGGAGAAGCTTCTCTAGCATCAGGGGTCGGACGCTGGTAGCGTCGATCATTTGGCTGCCAGCGTCCCGATGCCACCCACCGCCGCCGACGTTCCCGCTGCCACCGCATTCAAGCTGCCCCATGAAAATAGCAATAGCCACACCAACAGTCTCAACAATAGCAAACGAAGCAACAACTCCGCTCGCAGCAGCGGAAACACCAAAGCCACGGTCCACATCAACGGGATCGCGGTCGATCACTTCCAGCAGAACTCGGATGTCGACGAGGACCGGAGCTCATTGGCAGCGGCGTCCTGTCCGAATAACGACATCCACGGGTTTATTTCTTATTCCAGCGACAGCAGCATGATTGAACTTAACCTGAAGTTCAAGAAGTGTGCCTGCAATGAAAACATCATTAATATATCCAAAGAAAATCTTCAGCAACAACGGACAGAACAACGAAACTCGGAATCGTCGTTGGCCATCGCTACCAGCATGTCTTCTGCCGGGGGGCTGCTGAGTGAGTCCACGGCGGGAATCGAGGGGGCTTCCGCTACTGCCGCCGCCACGTCGTTCAACAAAGAAGGTAAAAGTAAGAAATTACTACAGTTAAACAAAGACAATTTAAATAGTTTAGTAAATAAACTGAACGATACGAATAGCTCATCCTCATCGTGTACAAAGTGTAGATTATCGTTAGATATAAACAATATTTTAAATCAAATAGTAGGCGATGGAAAGCTCAAATCCGCAGCCCAGGCTAATGCTAATGCAAAAGAACAAACGCCAACTGAGATCGCAATAGGCAATGCCGCCGGCGGTTCGGCGGAAAAACAGTGCAATCGAACCCTGAAGGTAGTGAATAAGCTCGGTAGTCCTTCCAACAAGGCTGCCAGTTGGTCCCCTTTGCTTCCTTCTCCTTGTTCCCATTCCCCTTCTCCCAGCGTTTCCACCGATGACCCGAATCGGCTTCAGAGGCGACACAGTGAAACCGTTGAACGACGCTCAATCGGTATACAACACGGATTGAAGTCCGGCTACCGCAAGAAGCATCAGCTTCGGAAGGGTAAAACACAAGTAGAGGAAATTATCGTCATTTCCGACGAGTTCCGAAGACAATCACTATCGGACCAGAAGGTCAGAATCCAGAAATCCAAAAAGTACTCCCTTTCGATGGAGAGCATCGACAAACAAGTGGACGAACAATCGGGTAAGATTGGAGGTGGGGTATTCGAGTGTCTCCACCTGGAAAACGACACCCTGACAGTAGTGGTCGATTCCAGCGCCGCAACGAATGGCCACAAGAAGTCCAACAAGTCTAAATCCAAATCCGTTGACGACATTTCCCTCAGTTCCAATCACAACGAGGAAGAATTCCCTCCAACCGGCGCGCTCTCCAACGCAGCCAACAGCGTTGAGCTGGTGTTCATCTCCGATGAATTTGTCCAACGCAAAACCCGCACCAGCTCTGACGTCATAATCGTCGATGCGAACAAAAAGAGTCTCAAACGGCGCAAGTCCACAACCAGCAAAAACGTGATCATCATAACCGATGACTACAAACAGAAATCGTCCACCGCCCGGAGCGATGTCCGGATTGTCAAAAGCAATTCGCTCAAATCCAAAGACCCGCGCCGCAAAACGACCATTTCCAATTCGAACAGTTTTCTCACCTACGAGGAACCGTTCTCGCCGGAAACGCTGGAGAACAAAGACATCGGAACGATGTTTGCCGAAGCGAGCGCGGCAGCTGCCTCCAAGTAGGACGATCGTAGTAGCACCAATTAGCCACCTAGTACCGAACCACGTCCCCACTCTTTTTCAGCTTAAGAATTTTAAGAATTTGGCACAACATTTCTAACGCTGAACGCACAGAACACGACACAACTAGAACCAGTCTGAATGGGTAGTCGTTTGCATCGTGGAAAACATGCACGGATTTTTTATGTAATTTATGTGTTCGTTCTTTATCTTGTTGCTTTATGAGCGTATGTTGTACCTTTAGAGACAGTTTTTTTATTGCTGTTTGTTTATTTCTGTAACTGTGTTTCTTATTGTATAAGTGTTTTTAACTCGTGGATGTTGCTTTTTTTTAATCAGTGATGAAAGTTCATTGAACTAAACAAGAACTGGTATTTGTATTGCCGTATTGCGTTATTGAGTTGGTGACCATTTGCTGTCTGGGCCGAGTCTGTCTGGAAGACCTTTAGAGAAATTTCTTCTTTGTCAGAATTTGATAAATCCGTAAAAACTGAAATTGTGATTTTACAGCTAAAAATTCCTCCAGAAATTTCTCTAAAAGTTTCGTCTGACAAAATTCTACAAACTCTTTTTTACCTTGTATTTGCCAAATTTAGGATTTCGTTCAATTTGCTGGATATGTTATTAGATATTTGTACCTGGAATTATTTTTGGAAACCTAGGAAAATCAAGAAATTTTGTAATTGTTAACAGATAGGCACTCTGGAAATTCTTTCATAAGTTCTGCAATATGTACCTCTAAGGCCTGAATTAATTTCTCCTGCAAATTTCTGTCAGAAATGCCACCATTTACCTATACTCTAAAGAATTTCCCAGTACATTAGCAAGTTTTTCGCAGGCAAGCCGTAATAAAATACATTTTTTCGTATTTTTAAATATTTTTTTTAATATTTGGAAGAATGCTGTAAGAAATTCCATCAGGATTTTTCTCTGCTTTAGAACTTCTTTAGAAATTCCTCTTGGAATAAAAGATTTCCCACAGGAATCCTTCTGTATTTTCCATGCCGTTTTCCTTGGTATTTCTTTTTTTTATTTCTTTTGAAGATTCCTCCGGATCCCCATTGGCATTTTTCCAAGATTCGGATCCTTTTCTGGATTCTTGCTTGAAATTTTTCCGAGATTCCTTTATTTTTGTCGATTTCTGCTGAAGGTTTTCACGGGGATCATACAAAAAAAAAATCCAAAGGGTTTTTCGGTATTGCTTCCAAAGTTTCTCCTGCGTTTTGCCCAAACAAAATTTCACGGGATTTCTTTCATGATTATTTACGAGATCTCCACAAGAGTTACTCTCATTGCAGATGTTTTCACAGAATTTCTCCTAAAGTTTATCTCGGGATTCCTCTTGCAGATTTCTCGCGATTGTTTAAGTATTTCTCATGAAGTCTACTGGAGATGTCAGTAGATCTTCCCGGGATTTTTTCCAGAGTTTCTGCAGAAGTTATTTCTAGGATTTCTACTAGAGCTTTCTTAAGGAGTTTTCCTGCGGGAGCTCTTGCCGGGAGTACACCCCAAGTTTCTCCTGCAATTTCTTCAAGAAATTTCAATGAGCTTTCTTCTAAGTTTCGCCCTGTATTTCTACAGGAGTTTCAGCTGGAATACTTCTTAAAAGTTCTTACGAAATTTCTTTGAAAGTTTCATCTGAAATTTCTCTCGGAGTTTGTCCCGGTGCTTCTTTCAGAGCTCTTTCCGTGATTTCTTTCAGAGCTTTTTCTCGGCTTTTCCTCATATTATTCCCTGAGATTTTCTTGAAATCCTTACCGAAAATCGTTCCAAAACTCTGGATGCTTATTTTTGGGATTTCTTTAATAGCTGCTCAAGGAGTTCTTGCAGAGATTTTTCAAGGAGTTTTTCTCGGAATGCCTTCTGGGATAAATTTCTAAATTTCTTGTAAGATATTCCCGGAGAAATATCCGAATAAATCCTAAGAAAAACTGAGAAAACTCGGATCGTGGGAGAAATTTCGGGCAAAATCTCGCGTGAATATCCAAGAAAAACATCGGAATCTTTAGAAAAATCCCTGGAAGAACTTCTGCAAGAACCTCGTAAATATTCTGAGAGAAACTGTTGGAAAGCTATACCGGAAAACTACTTAGAGATATTCCTTAAAGGATTTTGGATAAGTTTTGAAACGATCGGCGGGATGAATCCAGCGAGAAACTTGAGAAAACCTCTGAAAAAATCACGGGAGGTACCCCAGCAGAGACCTCGAGAAAAACTTCTGCAGAAATTCTGAGAGAAACTTTGGATGAAATCCCAAGATCAATTCTCAGAAATCCCAAAAGAAGACCAAAACATCTCTTGGGAAGTTGTTCATCGGAGTAGTCAAAATAATCAATCGGTATCACCAGTTTTACTTAAAATTGTTGAAATACTATCGTAATTTCAAGTTTTCCATTGGATTTGGAATTACGGATTGGATTTCCTGAAAGTTTTTTTTCTGATTTTCTTGACATTTCTTATAAAACAAATTTCGATGGCATTGTCGAATCAATTTCTTGCAATCAACCCAATAGAATTCTGAGAAAAATGTAGATATATTCCAAAGCCGATCTTTGTTTTATTTTCAAAGCAAAACTACTTGGAAGAATTCAGCTATTTGGAGGGATTTCTTGGAGGAAAGCTTGCGCATTTTACTTCCTCAAAATTTTTGAGGATATTTTTGTATAATTTTCGAAAAATATATATATTTAACTAAATTTTTGAGGTATTTTTTAATTTTTAATGGATTAAAATTCTCCCTTGGAAAAACCTAGCAAACCTAGGGAATTTTATTTTGTCTTTTGAGTAGACACCTTGAATTTCAAATTTATTTTCATGGACAAAAGTCTATCAGGGGGAGGGGGGTATGAGCTGGTCAAAATTTGGTCTACGTGGTTTGTGAACAGACCCATAATAAGTTTTTAGTAATAGTAATGTTAATTGTTATAATCGATTTGCCAGTAAATGGTCACTTTGTCAAGCAGCTTCACATCGAGTTATCTCTTCAAAAACAATGTCCGTGCTTGTTGAACTTCAACTTAAACTCATTGCTTAAAAGTAATAATTCGTATTAAGGCAAGTAGGGTATTATTTAATATTCCTTACTAAACTGCGATTGAGGTTAAGTTCAAACTGAAATGCGACTGATTTAGCTGCAAACAATGCCCATAAGCAAATCAACGTTTATTAGCAAGCTGATATTTTACAAATTTCTAGAAAATTTAGACCAAACCAATTCTCGGTCAAACAATGGGACGTATGCACCCTCGAAAGCACAAATCTAAAACAGAAGTAGCAGTTAACACATAAATCACACATCAGCACCTGAAGACAAGACTAAAAACTAATCGCAAAGTAATTAGCAGCAACAATGGCTTTTGCACGTTACCCCAGAAAAATATGAACCTTTAACACCACACATACCCACTCTCTCACATCATCAATCCTTAACCCAAGTTCTGCCAAATCTGACACCATTGTTGTTTTCTCCACCTCTATTGCAGATCTGATCTGAATTCACCTTATTGCCGTCCCATGTAGCACAAACAAACAAGTAAAAAAGAACTAAAATTACAAGCATATAACTGTTGTAAGACAGCAGACTCACACTTAACTGCTAGAGTAGCCACGTAACTGGTAACGAGAGAATATTTGTACAATATTCGTACTCCTCCTCACCGGATGCTTCCTACTAAAATATTTACTAGAAAAATAAAACATTTGAGAGCACTGTGGAAGCGGAATTCACCACCCAGATTCCCTATTTTTACAGCCGTAGTTTACCGTAGCGATCGTGTGGCCGCTTCCCACCGTTTAGATGATTTTGCATTCCTTTTCTAGTAATGACGTGATCGTAGCTTTTCCACTTAGGAAAATGACCCTTGCAAATCTAAGAAAAAATCCTGCATTTATTTGTCGTGTGCACATGAGATAATATGGGTACATACATACTATTATCCCTCAGTTCCTGTGCAATTCCATTATGTAACTATCTACATCTTCCTTTCGCGCTAACGCAAACGCAAAAGTCTTCTAAGAAAAATTCTGAAACAGAAAGCAAATCATACCGATGGAACCGTTTTTTGCTGCAAGTAGTTTTACAAGATCGAATACAGATAAAAACAACACTCAACAGTAGATGAGGAAGTAAATCTAACGAACACACTCGTACAACCAAGGACTGCATAAAGAAGTAATCTAATCAAACTTAATAAAATGTGACTGTACTGTAACAAGTAGGAGAAGAACGATAGAACGATCACCTTTTTGTCCCGTTTTTTCCGATCTTCGAATCTATTATACATACCCCGTGTTAGACGAATCTTTAGCGACTGAAAGGGACAGGAATAAAAAGTCTGTCATCGTATCTTGGTATAATAGGAAAATTGTATGGGAAAAATAAAGCAAATCTACTAGTGTAGAATCTAAAGCAAACAGAAAATAATTCTACGACTAAGGTGTTTTATATATAGGCGGAAAATGACTTCATCAAATTATTCCTGTGAAACTTGTTCAATAAATAAACCGACCACACAGACTATCACACAAGCTACCCATTTTTTTGCAATTCTTCGCAAACCTCGAACATTTCTTTTCTTTTTTAGCATATTTTTTTTCGGAAGTGTGAGAGTAACTGGAGTGCGTTTAAACGAGAATTCCCTGTATTTGTTTCGTCAAATCTCTACATGGTGAATGAATATTGCCCCCTTTAGAAGTACGAGTCCGTATGTGTGGTGTAAAAATATTGTCAACAGTGTAATACAATACTAGCGATTTATTATGATTGTGAGCATTGCAAACGCAATGCGTTTTTTACCCAATTATTAGTCCAAGTGAGAAGAAATTCGAAACATGAATATTATTATAATTATTTAAATGGTATAAACATAGTATATATTAGTTGTCAGTTGTCATAAAATTATACAAAAAAAGTGAAAGAAGTAAATATGAAAAAAAAGAAATTATATAAACCCAACTGTTATAAGTCAAACCCAACTAGGTTGCCTAAGCTTGGTTCCTCTATATCACAGCCATGATTGTTTAATTTTCTACCGGACCTTACCAGACTAATATATCTACCTGTTTTGTTTCTGTCGTTTCATGATATCACCGAACGAGATGGCGCGTTCAACTTGATTCCGTTTGTGAGCTTATCATTAATTATCCGTGCTATGATGTCATCTGATTCTTTCGAATAAGGTAAGTGTTTTATCTGAAAAATATATTTATCTGTGGGTTCTATGTAGGGTCATACGCTTCCAAAATCATCCTATTCGAAAACAAAGCGTTTCCAACACCGACTAACTCTGTGCTTTTCAGTTTTACACGTGCTCACTTCTAACAAAAAAAAAAACAAACAGTGCTTCAATCCGTCGTTTTAGGTAAGATGAAATTGGGAGTACTGTCACGGTCGCCATATTATGCTTCTGGCGCTTATTCCGTGGATTTATTTCAAATCACACACCGAACCGACACTGTCAGAGTAACTATAATAACTATCATATCTATTATTTCATTATTCACTTTGATCTCTACTCCCTTATACTCTGAGTAGAAAAAGACCGATATAGCCATAAAATGATAAAGTTAAATATAAAATACGGTCGATAAATCAGAATCTGATATAAAAAGTTTGGCTTAAAAAGAAAAGTGTTCTATCCAATAAGATCGAATAAAGCTGATAGGAAGAACATGCCGCGATATAGGCATACCGCTATGAACGGAGTGCGAATTTCGAAAAAGCTACCGATCGATAGAACTTGTGATGAAAACAGAACAATACATAAGCAGTCGGGTGCCTGAAACTTTTGCCAGTCTTGGTAAGGTGGTATGAACTACCAACCTAGCCGATCTGTTTAAAAGCACAGGTCGTACGGCAAAAGTTTCACGCATTCGATGTATTCGTTCAATAGATGGCCTACTTGCCTAATTTCACCTTCTATAAATTTTCATACTTGTTCGCAACTTAGCGAATACTATCATATCTATCATTTCATTATCCACTTTGATCTCTACTCCCTTATACTCTGAGTAGAAAAATGCCGATATAGCCATAAAATGATTAAGGTAAATATAGAATACGGTCGATAAATCAGAATCTGATTGTAACTATAGCTTTACTCAGATTTCTTTTAGAGTTTCTCCCGGGATTTCTACGGGAGTTTCAGCCGGGATATTTCCAAAGGTTCTCGCAGAATTTCTTCTGAAGTTTCACTTGAGATTTCTCTTGAGATCAGAATCGCGCAACAATATTCATGGTTCAGTCGTTTTTCACGGTAGAGCGATATTCCTTCCCGTGACAACTGTGGGGATGCTCCATTCCACGGTTTCTAGTAGCAACGGTTGTCGAACTAACATTCCTTCCCTTTCCTGATGACCGTAAGGACGTGGCCGGCGCTGTTATTGACTTTAAAATGTTGCATTCTCGAATTGTGCACATTGAGAATGGTTAGCTAGTCCCAAGCTTTCACATTCATTGGTTCTCTGTGCAACTTCGATTGTTCTGGTCTATCACGAAGTAGCAACTACGATGTGTACGGTTATCTTTGCTTTGCTTGCTTTGAAGTTTCACTTGAGATTTCTCTTGAAGTTTCTCCAGGTTATGTCAGAAGATAACTTCCAGTGTTGGTCCCGGAATGTCTATCAAAGTTTTACTGGACTGTCTCCTAAAATTTTCTGAATTTCCTGAAGTTCTGTCACTGTTTTCTTTCAGAGCTTTTTTCCCCGTATTTGTTTACAGTATTTCTTGCAGTGATTTTCCTAAGATTTTTTTGCAGATTTTCTCAGGAATATTCCCAGAACTCTTCTCGGAAACCCTACCGGAAATGGCCCCGAGATTCGGGGTGCTCCTGCTGGGATTTCTTTAATAGTTCCTGCCGGAGTTCTTGCAGGTATTTTGCAAGATGTGAAACCCTATAAAAAAACTGGGATATTTCAGAAAAAGTTCTGTGAGTAAACATTTGCCTATTCATCATTTACCCGAGGGAGAGGGAAGAAATAAAATATGGGATAGGGAAAAGAAGGTAAGGCAATCCTATTAATAGGATCGTCTTAAACGCTTGAGCGTACCACAATGAATTCAAACGTCGTGAAGATTCAGGTTTTGAAGTCATTTACATTCACTTAATAAGTGTTGACCGAATATTTACTCGGAAACGCAGTTGCCAATCAATGTTTTGATCAGCATACTGCAATTCTGCTTAGACAGATTTGTTACCCCTGGATATTGTTTATGCTGAGTGGCAGTTCTGGTGTCAATCTGAAGTTTTACCCAACTCATCGACATCTGATAAGCTAGCTCATCGTCAAAGAAGTAATGTAATGCTCCAGTACGAGCTAACTCATCAGCCATTTCATTTCCAGCGATGGAAGAATGGCCAGGTGCCCATACAAGGTGAACAGCATTTGCTGAATTCAGCTTCTCGATTTGAGTTCGACAAGCTATAACTAACTTCGACCTAGAGTTGGCCGCAGCAAATGCTTTAATAGCATCCTATCTATCTGAACGAAAGTATACATTTTACATTGCCCATTACGTGCTGCTAAAGTGCTGATTGCACTCGGCACATAAGAGCAAAGATTTCGGCCTGAAAAATGGTGCAGTGTCTAGTCTTAGCTCACAAGAGTGAACACCAGCACCAGCTCGACCTTTGAGAAGGGAACCATCAGTGTAACATACAATGCCGTCTGAAATACTTCCCTCTAAGTAACAAGTAACTCCGGGAATAGATTATCTTGGAGATTGTCCTATATGCAAAATTACAAGCAATTGTAAGATCACTTGGAGCAAGGACCACTTTATCCTAATTTACCAAAAGTGGAAACAACTAGGTGTGTGTTGACCTGCGATTCACAGGAATTTCTTCTAGTAAACCGAGTACCCGTTTACGGTAGATGCAAGAAAGAGAACTTCGAGCGCTGCCGTGGGAGTTGAAGAGAACGCTCCATACATCGCCATAAAGCACATCCTTTGGAGATGACCTAATTTTGATTGGATTATTCTCACTTCTCCCTTTTACCACCATACAAGAAATCCATAGGCCAATATGGAAGCGGGACATTTGGCATAATGTACATTTGGAATAATCTAAATACACCCTTCTTTATTATGCCAAGTGTTCATTATGCCAAATGTTTTTATGCCAAATGTTTTTATGCCAAGTGACCCAGTTATTGTGTAAGTCCATTGTATATACTTGGGTTTTAGACCCCAAGTTTTACCAATGGTTCGCCGGCATTGTCCGAAGGCCATACAAGCTTTCTTGATTCTAACCTCAATCTTGTGTTGGTGATTTCGGAATATGTTTTTATCTCAGCTCCATACTTAAGTTTCCTCGATACAAATAGTAAATAATATCTTTTTATTAACAAGCACTGTATATAAAAACCATACCAGGTCTGCAGCATCATTTTAACAAAATATCACTTCCTTTCCCGATCAGCGAGCTCCTCGACATACTCCATTTCAAACTTTCCACCATCCACCACCCGAAACACATCATTCCGGAAACCCCTCAGATCCTCGTTCTTCCTCCGGTGGCTCGCTATGTGCATGTCGATCATTACCGGCGGAATAGGCTCGATCCCAGCACTTTCGGCCACATCGTTATAGTAATCCCTTTGTACCTCGCCACCCATCATGTGCGCCTGTCGCTTCTTCAGTCCCCGCTTCCAGCGATCGTTCATTTCCCTTTCGAAATCACTCATCATCGCGTCCTTCGGTGGGAGAGGACTTTCCCCGGAATAGTACTTTATGGCGAATCGGGACTGCAAATCAAACATCAGAGTTGTGCACACCAGGAATGGTATCCCAATGAAGGCCATCGTTGGATGGTTTATGTTCAGGATATGCTTGTACAGTGGCTTGACCCAGTCGTCGTCCAGTTCGATGCCACAATCTTTGTGCAGAAATGGAAAATTGAAGTGGTAACCAGTGCAATAGAGGATAAGGTCGATTGAGTGTCTTGATCCATCGACAAATTCCACATCAGCTTCATGGAGTTTTGCGACGTCAGGAACTTGTACGACATTGTCGGGGAAAACTGCATCCTTCAGCTTGTGTGGCACATGGTGGCTGAAGTAAACGTTTTTCGCACAGTTTGCTGCAGCGAAAACTAAATCTCTGCCACTTGGACCAGCCCCTATGATCAAAACGTTACGGTTTTGGAATACATGAGGCTTTCTGTATTGATGGCTATGCAGTTGTACGCCTTTGAAGTGTTCTTTACCTTCGAAATCCGGAAACACTGGATCAAAGTAGTGTCCATTGCACACCAAAACGTAATCAAAGACCATCGTGCTACATTCTTCTTTCCTAAGATTTTTCACCCGAACTTGCCATTGTTCGTCTCCGTAAGGTCTCACCTCCTCAACCAAGTGCTCAAACCTCGTATGCTTATCCACTTCAAAATTCCTAGCGTAATCTTTCAAGAACACCAACACTTCACTCCAGTGGATATACGATCTGCGCTGTTCCGGCATATCGTAATCCGCATAGCCCATGATCTCCTTTGGCAAATTCGTCCACAGGCTATCATACATGCTGCTATGGATGTCCAACCCAAAGCGGTCCTTCCCCACGGCATCGGTATACGACCAGGTACCGCCTATCTGGTCAGTCTGCTCGAACACCGTCACATCTCCGCCGGCTTGCAGTGCATATTTGGCTGCGCAAATTCCGGCAGCCCCAGCCCCTATGATGCAGTATCGTTGCTGTTGTTGCTTGCCCTGGAATTATATGATGTTTGCTGTAGGAAATTGGATCCGATGCAAGCGCAAATTAAAAATTACCATCTTTTGTGGTGCCACCAGTTTTGAGAGCGTGATAAATTATTCCTATCAGTCGCTATTATCGTTGCCTGTTTGTGACTGCTATTCCCTGATGTGATTGTTAACAGCGACTATCTGCTACTGAGAGGGACGTAGTCTAACGGGATTGGAGTAAGCCAATATTTATCAGCTGTTTTGGTTTGTTTATTAAGTATGTATGTGTGCGAGAGAGATTTGGAATATTAACACTTCTCGATTCTAAACTCGGAGAAGAAAGCTCATCGTCTCAGGTAGAGCGTGGGGTAAAATGTATCATAATGGTACGCTCTAGAAATATAGGAAAAATCTCGCCACTGCACAATGGTCGGAAAAAGATAAAGTTCGGACAAAACTCTTTTTATGTGTTTAATCGAAGTTATAGGTTGTCTAGATATGTTATATAGTATTCTTAGTGTTTAAAAAGGGGTATTCAAAAATTACGTAACTTCAATAATTTCAAAAACAGTAAAAATCAGTAAATCCCAAATTTTTTGCGTTTTTTTGTTAGAAAATCAATTTGAATTGAATAAATGATCATCTTTCGATCAAATCCAATCAAGTTTGTTCAAAACGTGTGAAAAATGTGGAGAGATAAATTTTATTTCAGTCAAAAATGGAAAAATAACGTAAAATATATGAAAAAACATGACTTTTTTAAATAGCTCTAATTTGAAAAACTGCAAATTTCTGCAAAAAGTTTAAACGTTTTTATGCAGCCCTAAGCATGATGTTTAAGATGTACTATTCGAGATTGCGGCGACACGTGACGACACGAACCGTTTTTTAACTTAAAAATTACCAAAATTCCTAAGGCACAATACATGAAAATTTGAAAAGTTTTGTGACATTTTAATTTTGCACCATACGTGCATTCAAACAGTCCAATAACAAGCCTTCATATGCCGAATAACATAAAACATATATTCCATTCTCAAAATATTATCATTTTACTTTTTTCGAATAATTCATTTTTCAATTTTATGACTTAGGCCACTTTGGCAGTGAAAATGTCATTGAAAAATAAAAGCTGGTATGCTTTTAATTAAGAATCATAAAACTACAATACATTATATTTGTTATAAGGTGAAAAAATGTTTAAAAATATCAATTCCGCTTTTTGAGAGTTTTGGCCGCCCCTTTGTATGGAGCCCGACCAATGTGCACTGTTGAAATTTACAAATGTAAACTTCTGGATTTTATTGGCAATTCCAGTCATAAAAAATAGCAGCGAGGTAGGTCAGGGTGTCTACTACCTGGACAAACCTGGAAAACCAGTTATCCTCAGGGAATTTTATTTAACGGGAGAAAATCTGGAATAGTCAGGGAATATCGTGAATATTCAGGGAAAAATTGCACCAATGAAAAAAACAATAAAACATTGGATAGTTAAATAACAAAAAGCGAATTTTACTACTTGTAGATCTACTCAAGAATAGAGTCCACAGAGTTCACTACATCATGGGTCTGAACTCTGAATATAAAATTTTTGGATTAGTGTATCCATCTAAAAAATCGGCTACAACGATTTTTTTTTTCAGATATTCTGTCAGAGTTTCTTTCAGGAATTTCTTAAAATTCCTCCCAGGGTTTTTACACGATTCCTTTTGTATTTTTTCATGCCATTTGACTTGGTATTTCTTTTCGAATTCCTTCCGGAGATTCTTCCCGAGCAGGGAATGAGAACAAAACTATAACAAATTGATAACTAAGTTTGTTATTGATAACAATATGACATCAAAACGAGTTTTCGTTTCGATTTTTTTTAAATTGAATATCAGATTGAGATATCATTTTGTAATCATATCAAAAACTCAATGATAACAAGATTTGATTTCAAAAATCCAAAATAGGTTTAACATGTTTTTAGCATTAATTTTACCGTGGAGGGCCCATATTATGCGCACCTAAGACCTTTTCAATTTCATTGAGCAGTTTTATTGCATTTCATTGCAATGGGGCACGTTCGGTGTAGTACTAGATTTGTAGTAATGAGCTGAATTTTAGTATGGTGAAAAGGTCAGTTCTCCGTTTCTGCAATGAAATGGTGCAAAAAGCGTGGGTATTATGATTCCTTGTCTAATTTGATGCTGTTTGAGCAAAACTTCGGGCAACAGTGTTGTTGTTTTCTCCATTTCTTGCAACATAAACAACATAGTTATCCGAAGTTTTGCTCAAACAGCATCAAATTAGGCTAGGAATCATAATACCCACGCTTTTTGCTCCATTTTTTTTTACAGAAACGGAGAATTGACCTTCTCACCATACTAAAATTCAGCTCATTACTACAAATCTAGTACTTCACCGATCTGTCCTATTCGAACCGATTTGTCTGAATTTTTGACAGTGCATAGTAACAAGCCTTGGTAATAAGTGAAAAATATGATGTTTTATGTAAAATTAAAGAAATTCTAAATTTGGTGTGTTTCTATTTTTGCGCACCCCTTTTAGCAAAGTTCCCAATTCTGCGCACATGAAATGAATTAAAATTTTTAAATCATAAATGAAATTCAATTGAATTTCACATTTTAAACTTTTATACGAAATTACGATCTTACTGGAACATGTACATTCTGGAGCAACATTTGAAAAGGGCATATGTACAAGCATTGGTAAACAATGACTTCACACGTCGCTCCTGAGCCACCCTCAGCTTATTCACAAAAATTAAGACCATTATCTAATAGAGCAAACATCGATCTTTTGTATAACGTTGTTCATTTTCGTGGGCGGGCTGCTGTTATGCCCTACGGAGCGTTTAAAAAAAAAGACACAAGACCTCTTGGGCCCTTTTCAAATGTTGCTCCAGATGTACCCAAGAAGCCCCTTCTTGACAGCTTTGCTAAAGGACACAGACTTCAGGGAATTTTCAGAACTTTCATTATTTTTTTTAACAAAATAATGGTTGTTAGTTTGAAACATTTTTCTTTACATTTTTTTTTTCATAACAATGAAAGCAATATTTAAAAGATGAAGCTAACATTGAATTAGCATTCATGTGTCGTACTGCCCCTATTCGCATAAGAGTCCCATGTTTGTTGGGTTTCCTATAGGACAGACCGATGAAGTACTAGATTTGTAGTAATGAGCTGAATTTTAGTATGGTGAGAAGGTCAATTCTCCGTTTCTGCAATGAAATGGTGCAAAAAGCGTGGGTATTATGATTCCTTGCCTAAATTGATGCTGTTTGAGCAAAACTTTGGGCAACAGTATTGTTGTTTTCTCCATTTCTTGCAACATAAACAACAGAGTTATCCAAAGTTTTGCTCAAACAGCATCAAATTAGGCAAGGAATCATAATACCCACACTTTTTGCACCATTTCATTGCAGAAACGGAGAATTGACCTTCTCACCATACAAAAATTCAGCTCATTACTACAAATCTAGTACTACACCGAACGTGCCCCATTCACATGGGATTATTTTGCGAATGGGGGCAGCGTAGTTGAGTCATAATATCATATTTTTTACATTCTTCGTGTGTTCGCGTTCGGTATTGCACATTGTCAAGTTTATATCTATCATCGTATCTAAAAGCTTAATAATTTATTGTCCAATTTTATTGATTCATTCAATATTGCATCAGTAGTCAGGTATCAGAAGGCCGGCTCCAGAGGCACGTTATCCTCCATTTGGGACATTTGTGCCATCAGTCAACAGAAAACTTATTCTAACACCGTACAGAGCCATATGTGTTTTAAAAGGATACCCAAATTTTGAATGCCAATCAAATTTTAAATATTTTATTTCGGAGCAGTGGCAAATACGGTTTATTATATATTTTTTGAAATTTGAACTACAGAGTGATTATTTCCAGTACAATATTTTAAAACTGCTTTGGTACGAAAAAAAAACTACGAATTTCACAGTGCTCCAAAGTTTCTCACAATTTGACATAAATTAGTGATTAAATGTACATGAAACGATATATTATCTTAGCGGTAAAAACGCTGAAAGTCTTTTAAAAACTGTTTGAACTTATTTCACATTTCTGAATTGATCCAATGGTTAAGTTTTTATCTAACAGTGGAAATATAGTAAGATGAAGTCGATAATGCTTCGCCATTGATTGCAGTTTTTTTTAGCAAATTTCAAAATGAATACTAAATTTGTTATTAAATTTTAGTTATTACCCTATGGAATTGAAAACTCCCTGAGAACTGTGTATGATATCAAATGGAAAAAAATTGATAACATAATGAGATATCAAATTGTTATCAATTAGAACTCATTTAGTTTTCAATTAGATATTTCAGTACATTCTTTTGTTATCAGTTTTTGTGTTAACTTAAGTCATACAAAATGAAAACTCATTTTGTTATCAAAATTCGTGATATCTAAAATACTCAATTTGTTTTCAATTAGTTCTCATTCCCTGCTCGGGTTCCGGACTCCTACCAGCATTTTTCCAAGATTCGAACATTTCTTTCCAGGGTTCTTGTAAAAAAGCTCACCTGATCTACACAAATCAACGTATGCTGGTAGCGGTGACCAATTTCTGGAAGATTACGGATTTTTATTCATTCGTGCATTATTTTGCTCTGATTTTAATATTGTTAATGTCTACAAAATATTCATTAGAAATTATAGCTGAAATCTTTTGAAAATAACAAACTTTTTTGAAGATTAACCTATAATTTCCTGGTTCCTGTAGGGGAGACTGGGGAGACTTGATCCCTTTTTCTTAATTTGCCTGTTACATTAAGAAAAAACACAAAACTAGATCCATTTTTCGTACAGAATGGCAGGTAAACATCTATTGCAAGTTTATACACAACAGAAGGACTTTAAATTATTGTTAAAGCTTTCAAAACTGTGTTTTTATGGAGGCATGTCTTATGATGTATTTTTCAAAAATGGCTCACAATTGATCCCCTTTTGAGCACATGTTTAATTTAAAGGGAAAATAACTCCAGAAGCTTTCTGTTCATTTTCTTTTCAAGTTTTCTTACATTTTTGATGAATATGGTGTATTTGAAATTATAAGATTTCCTTAAATTGTTAAGGATATGCCGTATTTTGAAAATGGGGAGA
Source organism: Aedes albopictus (assembly GCF_035046485.1). NCBI lineage: Eukaryota > Metazoa > Arthropoda > Insecta > Diptera > Culicidae > Aedes > Aedes albopictus. The sequence goes on along the minus strand of NC_085138.1, from coordinate 402,993,811 downwards.
CTTGATCCCCCTTTTAATGGTGTGTAATAAAATAATAATTATCTGACATGTTTTTTATCATTGAATATACTAGAGTTCCGAGTAAATAGAGGCTTCCAAATAGAATTTTATTTTTCACATGTATAATGTGTGTGTAATCCTCGAGGGATCAAGTCTCCCCATGTCACTGTTGTATACACTAAGCTACATTAATTGAAATATTTATATAACAACCTATTTGGATAAATACGTTTGATAGTATTTCATTTATACTATGTGCTGTGAAATTTTGACACGATATGGTTCAATTTTCACAAAGTTATTGAGATTTTTCGGAATCGCATAAAAGATTTCTGAAGGACTGAAAACAAACCATCAGCCATTAAAAAATAATGCATTACACAATTAAAATCAATTGTAGCCAAAGCAATGTCATCTGACCAGATGTTGTTTTGGAAAAAATATGCTAGAAGAAAACTGTTTTTGATTCCGAGAAAATATGGGGGGAACAAGTCTCCCCAGGGATCAAGTCTCCTCAGTCTCCCCTATGCATCCCTTTAAAATTATCTTCCAATATCAGTCACTGTAGGAACTCCTCCACAAATTCTTGAAATGATTTGAAAAACAAACATCACGAAATCCTGAAAAAGTTATTGGATACATCTCTGAAAAGATGCTTGAAGGATTTCCAGATATTCCGAAGGAACTCCTGAATGATTTTTCGAAGAGAACCTGAGAGGAATTTCTGAAGAAATCACTTGAGGAATTCCCGGAGAAATCCCTGGAAGACTTCCTGGATAAATCCCCGAAGAAAAACCTGGATGAATTCCTCTGGCAATTCCTACAGGAATGCCTGGAGGAAGCTCTGTAGAATCCCTGGAGGAATGTTCGGAAAAATTCCCGGAGGAATCCCTGGAAGAATTTTTGAAAGTATGCCTGGAGCAATCCTGTAATAAATTATGGAAGGAATACCTGGAGAAATTTCTGAAGAGATCTCATGACCATGAGGAAATCCTAGAAGAAATCCTACATAAATTTCTGGAGGAGAAATCCCAGAAGGGATTCCTGGACGAATCCTTGAAGCAATTACTGGGAAAATCTCTAGCGAGAATCCTGGAGGAATGCTTGGAGAAACTTCTGAACAAATTCCGTGGGTAATTTCTGGAGGAATACTTGGACAAGACCCAGCCGGAACTCCTGGAGAAATTTCTTTGATGAATTTTGGGAAATATTGCTGGAGAAATTTCTGAGAAAAATCTCTTGAGAAATTCTAGGAGGATTCCCTGGAAGAATCCTTGGAGGAATTTCTGGAGAAATCCCTGGGGATATCTCGTCGGGGAATTCCAGGAGGATCCTGGAAATCCTGGAGGAATCCTTGAAAAATTCCTGAAAGTCTTCCTGGAGCATTTCCAGGAAGAATCTCTGAAGAAATCTCTAGAGAAATTCCTGTAAGAATTGCTGATATAATTTCTGAAGGATGTTCTGCAGAAGCAATTCCTGGAACAAATTCTGAAGAAATTCCTGGGGTATTTCCTGGAGAAGTTCATGGAGAATTTCCTGGATAAAATCCTGCAGGAATGCCTGGACGAATTCCTAGAGGTATTCCTGTGGGAATTGCTTGAGGAATCTGTACAGGAAATCTTGAAAGAATTACTGGATGAATTTTTAGATAAATCTCCAGGGGAATTCTGGAAGATTGCTATTTCTATTATTTTTCTATTTCCATAAAAAATCCCTTGAGAAATCCTCGATGGAATTCCTGATAGAATCCCTGGAGGAATCTTTGAAGAAATTAGTGGAGAAATCCTTGGAGGAATCTGGGGAAATTCCTGGAGATTCCTGAAAGATTCCTGAAGGTATTCCTGGAATTATTTCTGAAGGTAATCCTGGAGGATTTCCTGGAAGAATCCTTGAAAGAACTACCGGAGGAATCCTTGAAGGAATTCCTGGAGGAATTCTTATAACAATTACTGAATAAATTTCTGGGGGATTCTGTAGAGGAACCCTGGGAGAAATTTAAAAAAAAATCCCCTGGGAAATTCCTGGAAGAATTTCTAGAGAAATTTCTGGAGGAATTTCTGGAGAAATCCTCAAAGGAATTTCTGAAGGAATCCCTGGGAAATCATTGTAGAAATTCGTGGAGAAATTGTCAAAGAAGTTCCTGGAGGCATTTTCAGCGGAATTCCTGGAGGAATCCTTGCAGCAATGCCTGGAGGATGATCTAGAAGAATTCTTGGTGGAATTCCTGGAAAAATTCCAAAAGGTATTCCTAGAGAAAATCCTGGAAGAATTTCTGATAGAATCCTTGAAGGATTTCCTGGAGAAATTCCTGGATGAACTGCTGACATAATTTATTATGGAATTCCTTGATTAATTCCTGGAGGAATGCCTGCATGAATTTCTGGAGGAATCCCAAAAATAATTCCTGAAGCAATCGCAGGTGTCCCTGAAGCAATTCGTGGAGGAATATCTGATGGAATTCCTGGAGGAATCGCTGAGAAATCTCTGCAAGTATCCAAGGAGGAATCCATGAAGGAATGCCTGGAAAATTTCTCGAAACAAAGCCTAGGAGAATTGCTGATGGAATTCTTGGATGATTCTCTGAAGTAATTCCTGGAGAAATCTTTAGAGGAATTATTGTATGAGTCTCTGGAAAAAATCCTTGTAGAAATCCCCTAAAGAATTCCTGGATAAATTTCTGTAGGAATGCCAGGTGGAATTCTAGGAATTATTCCGGAAGCAATTTCTGGAGGCATCTCTGGAGGAATGCCTGGAGAAATTCATGAAGGAATGCATCGAGGAAACCTTGAAGGAATCTCTGAAAAAAATGTAAGTATTCTTAGAGGAATGTCTGTAGGAATTCCTGAAGGAATCTCCAAAGGAACTCCTGGAGAAATCTCTAGAAGAATTTCTGGAGGAATTGTTAGAAAAATCCCCGCAGGAATTCTCAGTGGACGCCCTAGAAAAATTGCTAAAGGAATTCCTGAAAAAAAAATCGTGGATATTTTGTTTAAGGAATTCATAGAAGAATACCAGGAGAAATCGCAGATGGATTTCTTGGAGAAATTTTGGAGGAATCCTTAGAAGAGTTTCTGGAGAAACACCAGAAGGAACCCCGGAAGCAATTTGAAGAGGAATTGGTAAGGGAAAACAGTTCCTGGAGGAGGTACTGAATTAATTCCTGGAGGAAATCCTTAAAGAATATAAGGAGGAATAATTGAAGAAATCTTAAGAAGAGTTCCTGGGAGAATCTTTGGAGGAATTTTTAAAATAAGTTGTTCCAGAAAGAATTACAGAAACAATTCCCGAGTTAAGCCCTGCAAAAATTCTTCGCACGCCTCTGGCTACGCCCATGGCATATTCTAGGATTCCGGAATTCCAATTCATTTCTTCTGGATTCTTTACATACAGATTTCACATCATACAGATCATACAGAATTTCTCTTGTGACTTTCACCGCATTGCTGCCAGAGTTTCCGTGGGTTTCTACCAGGATTTATCCCGAGATCTCCACTAGAGTTTCTCTCATGATATACCGTAGATGTTGTTGCGGAATTTCTGTTAGTGTTTCTCTCGGGATTCCTCTTGCAGGCAGGGATGGCATTTATCACTGAAAATGTGCACAGTGCAGCTCATTTTCATATTAAAACCACGCACACTTGCACTCACACTGAGGAGCATGCCATCCCTGCTTGCAGGTGTTATTCCTTGGATTTCTACTAAAGCTCCTCCAACAGTTTAACCCTTTGGAGCCGGAGGGGTCATATATGACCCCGGCGATGAAACCGAGCATAACGAACGTGTTCGACACCAGCGAGGTTGCGTCGACAGCGGCGAAAAAAATCGGCTCCAAAGGGTTAAGGAGTTTTTCACTGATTTTCTGCGGGAATTAATTCCGGGATTTCTCCCTAAGTCTCTCCTGTGACTTATTCAAGAAATTTCCGAAAGTTTTCTTCTTGGATTTCTAAAGAAGTACATTTCTCAAAGGTTCTCGCGGGATTCCTTTTGAGATTTCGCTCGGAACTTCTGAGAGGAAGATTCCTTCCGGTGTTGATCCTGGGATGTCTCTCAGAGTTTTTCAGAATTTATCCTGGACTTTCTCATAACATGTTTTAGAGAGTTTTCTGGGTTCCTGCAGGAGCTACTGCTGGTATTTCTCATAGAGTTCGTATTTTTTTTTGGATATTTATCAAGAGCTTTCCTTGTAGTTGATTATCTAATTACTTGTAGTCATTGACCTGAGACTATTTTCTTAAAGATTTTCTCGGGATTATTCCCAGAGATCTTCCCGAAAAATCTTAACCAGAAGTTATCCCCAGTTTCTGGATGCTCATCTTTGGGATTTCTTTAAAAATGCTCATAAAGTTCTTGCAGGATTTTTCCAAAGAGTTTTTCTCGGAATATGTCCTGGGATAACTTACGAGATTTCTTGTTGAAAATTGCCGGAGAAATATCTGAAGGAATCCCGCTCAAGTTTTGAGAAAATCTCCGCAAATACTTATTGGAGAAATCTCTAGAGGAACTACGAAATAAATCCTGAAAGAAAGTGAGACATCTCGAAACAAAAAAAGTTCTGGGACTAATCCCAGGAAGAAATATTAAGGAAATTGAAGGAGAAACTTTGAAAACCTCTCAAAATAATCCCGGGAGAAACTACGTGCGAAATCCCGCAAGGAAATTTACGAGAAATATCTGAAAACTGTCTCTAGAAGAAATACCTGGAAGAACTTCTGCCAGAATCCCTAAGGAAACTCTTGGAGAACTATCCCGAAACCAATAAGAGAAATTCTTTGGAGAAGAACTTTGGAAATTTTTTGGAAAGTTCTCCGGGAGGAATCCAACGAAAAACTCTGGAGGAAAATCCGGGGGGTACATACTTCGATAAACCTGAAATCGTGAAAAAATCTCGGAAGGAGCTATTTATCGAAGCAAATACGTGAAAACCTTTGCATATACTTGAAAAAAAAAATTGGAGCAAGCCAGAACAGAAAAATCTGATAATTTCAAGGAAAAAATCTGCGAGAAACTTGAAATGAATTCAAAGGAGGATTTGAAGGAAGAATTATAAGTAGAATTTTGAAATCTCGACATTACTACACTACCAGCACATATTACAAACATATATGTTCAAATTCAAAACTATGTATGGAACTTAACGGTTATATGGTCTGTGGAATTACTGATTGAACTCCTGAATGTCAAAGCAATTTCTTGCAAATTAACCCAAAAGAACTTTGGGAAAAGTTTAAAAATAATTCTCAACCGATTTTTGTATTCGAAAGAGTTTTGTTAAACAGTTCTTGAAAGAATTCAGCGATTTTGTGGAATCTCTTGGATAATAAATGTGGGGCATGTTTCCTTAAAATTTATAACTTCGGGTTTGAGGATATTTCTATATAGTTTTTGAGAAGTATAAAAATTTGTACATAAAAAGAATGAAACTCGTGTTTGTGTCATTTGTAGTGTATTTCATAATCTAAATATGTTACTGCTGATTCCTCATCCTACACTGAAAGACGGCTTGTGGTTGAAATTACTATTCCGAGGGTTAATTTAAATGCACAACGCTACTAAATTTGTGCAGACTGAGTTTCAGTTCAATTCAATAGAATAATACAGGGTGTTGGGTTCCTTACCCAGAATATTTTAGGGGGTGATTAAGGATGATATTTGATGAAAAAAATTGTTCTACGCATATGGTCAAATCTCAACCATTACGGAGTTATTGAACTTTTCATGATTTTGACAATGCTTTCAATAAAATGGCTATAACATGAAAACGGTTAAACTTATTTAAGATCTCTCAGCACCGTTCGAAAGATTGTGAAATTTGCTATTGAACGTCATCTTCGAACATGCAAGTTTTTGTTACTTACTCACTTTTTAAGAGCAAATAAGTGGAAAGTAAGTGGATTTTTAGCAGTTTTTGTCGATTTACTCGGAAAAATGCGTAATTAACTTATTTTTTTCCTTAGACAAAGTTGAGCGCCTTGAAATGCTCTACAATTCGTTCTTTGGCACCAAACTCCTAACTCTTGTCATTTTCCCGCAATTTTGATTTGAATGCACTGTTTTGCATCATAAATTTGCTTCAGCAAGTGCATCAGATATTAGCTCTCTTGACCCCACTGTGACTGCGAAACAAGCGTCATGTTTACTTCGCGCACACGGCTACTTGATTCCCAGCGCCGAACAACAACAACAGGATGGCGCGCTGGCGCATGACCGAAAAGAACGACGCCGCTGCGTGTTCGGCAAGGTGTTCAGTTGAATGCTTTTTGTAGTCCCAATGATTCTGGGATGCTCATGATAATCCCGGGAAGAGGGTTGGATTTTGGTAGACAGTAACTGGGGCTATCAGCCTGAGAGGCTTGGTTAGGGTGCTTTATTATTCCGGCATCGTTTTGGGGGATGGGAAACACCAGAATAAAACTGTTGTTGTCGATATCTGGAGGTTCGCGATGATTTTAAAATTGAGCTGGTGATCCCGGAAGTAACCTTGTCGGCTATAAAGTAACTAATGAAGCTTTGAGCGTATAGTACAGCACAATCTTCGTCAGGTTTGGACGCTGTTCCTCCTGGTTTTCCAAACATTTCATATTCTCATGTCTTTTTCAACCACGTGAAGCCAGCGTGTTCGCAGACGTCCATGAAGTCACCGACCATTAAACCTGGTTCCATGCTGAATATTGTTTTCGTTATTATTCTTTCTTTTGATATTCGCACTACGTGCCCAGCCCACTGAAGGCTGCCGCAATTTATTCGTTTCAAAAAAGTGTTTTTTGGCGAAGTAGGTTGACGTTGATCGATGTTTGCTGCTTCCTGCTCTTACTCATTCGCCAACAAATAGGTAAGAGCAGGATTTAGTAACTTCGATCATGTTAAATCTATCTCATTGAACATGACTGATATTCACAGCACTTTGTGCTCTGGCTCTGTCTCCACTCGGGAGCTTGTAGTTTTGTAAAGTTTCAAAAGCAACAACGCCATACTCAATTAGGATTTCTGAATGAAATTAAGTTTTCCATAAGAATTTTTCCATCGATTCCTCCAAAATTACTTCGAAGATTCTTCTAGACTTCTTCCAGAGATTCCTCCAGGAACTCCTCCAGAGATTCCTCTAGGGATTCCTCTAAGAATTTCTCAAAGGACTCCAAAGGACCGGCCATTTGTCCACAGATAATTACAGGAATTACTGCAGAATTTCCTCCAGGAATACGTCTAGGGATTCCTCCATAATTCCTCTTAAAGCTCCTCCAGGAATACCTCTAGGAATTCCTCCAAGGATTTCTCCAGTAAATTCTTTAGGGATTTCAACATGAGTTCCGGTAGTATTTCCTGCAGGAATTCCTCTAGAATTGCCCTTACAGTTCCTCCAGGAATGTCTTTAGAGAATCCTCCAGAAATTCATCCAGGGACTTTTCCAGAAATACCTTCAAAAATTTCGTAAGAGATTCCTCCAAGAATACCTGCATGAATTCTTCAAGAAATTCTCTTTCCAGGAATTCTTCAGAAATTTCTCTAAGGGCTCCCGCGAGAATTGCTCCAGAAATTCTTCAGTGATTTTTCAGCAATTCCTACATTAATTTCTCCAGTGATGCCTCCAGAGATTTTGTTAGTAATTCCTGCAAGCATTTTTCAAGAAATTCCTTTAAAGATTTCTCCAGGAACTCTTCCAGGGATTACTTGAGGAGTACCCTCAAGAATTCCTCTGGCGATTTCTATAAGAATTTCTCTAAGAATTCCTTCAGGATTTCTACCAAGAATTGCTCCAGGAATTCCTTCAGAGTTTCCTTCAGAAATTTCTCCAGGGATTTCAAATAAAAATCGTCCACAGGGATTCAATCAGGAATTTCTTCAAGGATTCCTCCAGAGATTCTTTTACTAGTTTTTCCATGGATCCCCCAAAGAAATCCCCCAGGAATTCCTCCAGGGATTCACTGAGGAGTTCCTTCAGTTTCTTTTTGCCATTGTTATCTCTGAAGGAATTCTTGGAGAAATCCCAAGAGAAGTTCTTCGAGGTATCCCTGGAGAAAACTCTGGAAGAATTCCTTGAAGAATCTCTGAAGGAATTTCTGGAAGAATTTCTTCTGGAGGAATAACCGAAGTAATCTAGTAATCCCTGGAGCATTTCCTAGAAGAGCCCCTGGAAAAACTCCTGAAGAAACCCCAGAAGGAATTCCTGAAGATTTCCTTGATGAAATCTTAGAAGTAATCCCTGGACGAATCTCTGGAGAAATCCTTGGAGGAATCTCTGAAGGAATTCTTGGTGAAATTATTGCAAGAGCCTCTGGAGAAATTGATAGCACAATTGCTTGAGGATTTTTTTTAAGAATCCTTGGAAGAATGCATCGAAGTACGTTTGAAACGAACGTTTCCTGGAGCAATTCTTGGACGCAGCTCTAGAGGAGTCTCTGAAGAATTCCTGGAATAATCCTTGACAGAATCCTTGAGGGAATTCTGGAGAAATCCCTGGAGGAATCCTAGAAGTAATCCATGCAAGTATTCTTGGAGGAATCCCTGGAGAGATTTCTGAAGGATTTTTTGTTTAAATTCCTGAAGAAATTTGTGAGGACAACTTTGTAGGAAACCTTGGAAGAATCCCTGGAAGAATCCACGGAGAAATTTCTAGTGTAATCACAGGAGGAATGTCTGAAGAAATCTCTAAAGAAATTCCTACACGAATCCTTGAAGGAATTCCTAGAGGAATCCTGAAGTAATACCGTGAGCATTCTATAAAAGAATACTTGGAGGAGTTCCTAAAGGAATCCCTGGAAGAATCTCTGCAGGATTCCCTGAATTAATTCATGGAGAAATTCGTAGAAGAAATCTTGAAGGAATCCCTGAAGAAATCTCTGGAGGAATCCCAGGTGAAGTTCTGGAGGTATGCTTGGAGGAGCTCCTGGAGAAATTAATTGAAGAATTCGTGGAGGAATCTCTTAACAAATTAATGGAGGAACCCCTGAAGGTATTGATCAAGGAATCCTGGAAGGAAACCAGGAAGAATCCCTGGAACACCTTCTGGAGGTATCCCTGAAAAATCCTTGGAGGAATTCTGGAGAAATCCCTGGAATCCTAAAAGCAATCTCTGGAGCAATTCTTGGAGGAATCCCTGGGGGAGATATTCCTGAAGGAATTTGTGAACCTAACTTTGAAGGAAACCTTGGAAGAATCCCTGGAGGAATCCTTGGAGGAATTTGTGATGTAATCACCTGGAACATCCTCCTGAAGTAATTAATATCTGGGGCATTCTCTGAAAGAATACTTGAAGGATTCCCTGGAGGAATTCCTTGAGCAATTCCTGGAGGAATATCTGATGGAATCTCTGGAATTTCTGGAGGTATACCTGGAGGAGCTCCATGAGGAATTAATCTAGGAATTGGAATCCCAAAAGCAATCTCTGGAGCAATTCTTGGAGGAATCCCTGGGGGAGATATTCCTGAAGGAATTTGTGAACCTAACTTTGAAGGAAACCTTGGAAGAATCCCTGGAGGAATCCTTCGAGGAATTTTTCCAGGGATTCCTCCGGGAATTCCTCCAGGGATTCCTACGAAAATTCGTCCTCCAGGGACTCTATCAGGCATTCCTTCAAGAAATTCCTTCACTTGTTTTCCATTAATCCCTCAAGGAAATCCTCCAGGAATTCATTCAGGGATTTCTTGAGGAATTTCTCCATTCCCTTTTCCCATAGTTATCCCTGAAGGAGTTCTTGGAGGTAGCCCTGAAAAACTCCTCAAGTAATCCTCGGAGGAAACGTGGAGAATTCCCTAGAGGAATCCCAAGAGTAATTCCTGGAAGAATTTGACAACCTTCCTAATTAATTACGTTGGGAACAGCTCGCTGACGTAGTGTATGTTTGAGGTCAAACATGATCCTAATGCACAATGAGGGTAAAGGAAACCTTATAAGAATCTCTTGAGGAATCTAAAGAGGGATCCCTGAGAGGATCTTTGGAGAAATTCCTGGAGAACTTTGTGCAATACACCTTGGAGTAACCTTTGAAGAATTCTTAAAGGAATCGCTGAAGGATTTTTTGGAGAAATCAATGGATGAATTCCTGGAGGATTCTCTGAAGGAAATCCTTGAAGGAATCCCTGGAAGAATTCCTGGAGGAATCCCTGGAGAAGTTCCTGAAGGAGTTAATCGAGAAATTCGTGGATGAACCACTGGATGATTTGAGGAGAAGCTTCTCGAGGAATAACGGGAGGAACTCCTGAAAGAGTTAATCCTAGAATCTCTGGAGGGCACCTAGAGGAAACCCTGGAGGAAACCCTGGAAGAATCCCTGAAGGAATTCACGGAGGAATCCCTTGAAGAATTTCTGGAAGAATCCCTGGAGGAATCCTATAGAAAACTCCAAAAGGAGTTCATGAAGGAATTCTCGGCGGAATCTCTGGAGGAATCTCCCTGGAAGCAGTTTAAATGGAATTTAAGGGGAGATTCCTGGAAGAATCCTTTGAAAAATTTCGCGAAGAATTCCTGGAAGAACCCCTAGAATAATCCCTGGAAGAATCCTTAGAAGAATCCCTGGAGGAATCCCTGGCATTCTGGAAGATACCCTTGAAGAATTTCTGTTGAAGTTTCTGAAGGAATTTTATGGGAATTAAGTAGAAGGGTAGTATGAGGAATTTTTGGAGGAATGTTTGAAGCAATCCCTTGATAAAATCCTGTAGTTATCCTTTGAGGAGTTCATGGAGGAATCCATAGAGAAATTCTTTCATGAATTCATTGCGGAATCCCTGAAGAAATACCTGGTGCAATTGCTGGAGGAACACCTTAAGGCATCACTGGAGAAATTGATGTAGGAATTCCTGAAGTCTTTCTGGAATTTCTAGGGCAATCCTTGCAGTACTCCTTGGAGGAATTTCTGTAGGACTCTCTGAAGGGAATTCTTTGAGGGGCTTCTGGAGAAATCCATTAAGAAATAGCTGTCGGAATCCTTGGAGAAATTCTTGGAGAAATTTTGAAGGAATCTCTAGAAAAATTCTTAAAGGAATCTCTGGAGGAATTCTTGAAGCAATCTTTGAAGGAATTTCAGGAGGAACTCGTGCAGAAATTTCCAAAGATACTCGTGAAGTTATTCCTGATTGAACTTTTGAAGACGTTCTCGGAGAAACTTCTGTAGAATTTTTCGAATAAAAATCCTCTAAGTATTTATTTTGTATAAATTCTTTCAGGATCTTTTTCAAAGCATTTCCCCACGGATTCCTCCAAGGATTGTTGCAGGGATTTCTCAAAGGATTCTACCAGGAATTCCTCCAGAACTTTCACTAAGCTAAGGATTACTCCAGGAACTTCCCCAGAAATTCCACTTAAAATTCTTCAAGGAATAATGCCAAGGTTTCCTCCAATTATTCCTAACGAAAATCCTCTAGCGATTTCTCCACGAATTCTTCGAATCCTCTAGAAACTTTCCAACCTGGGATTACTTCAGCATCTCCTTCAGAGATTCTATCAGAAACTCTCCCAGGGATTTTACCAAGGTTTCCTCCACAAATTCCTTCAGTATTTTTTCCAAGACTTCCTTCAGGGATTTTTCCAGGCATTCCTTCTCAATTTCCCCCAGAATTATTTGGCAAAATCTCGAGAAAATCATTTTATGTAGGAAAATCGGCAGGATTTCTTGCACTGTTGAAAATGCTTTGACATCCATGTGCACAATTATTCTTTCAGAGAATGCCCCAGATATTAATTACTTCAGGAGGATGTTCCAGGTGATTACATCACAAATTCCTCCAAGGATTCCTCCAGGGATTCTTCCAAGGTTTCCTTCAAAGTTAGGTTCACAAATTCCTTCAGGAATATCTCCCCCAGGGATTCCTCCAAGAATTGCTCCAGAGATTGCTTTTAGGATTCCAGGGATTTCTCCAGAATTCCTCCAAGGATTTTTCAGGGATACCTCCAGAAGGTGTTCCAGGGATTCTTCCTGGTTTCCTTCCAGGATTCCTTGATCAATACCTTCAGGGGTTCCTCCATTAATTTGTTAAGAGATTCCTCCACGAATTCTTCAATTAATTTCTCCAGGAGCTCCTCCAAGCATACCTCCAGAACTTCACCTGGGATTCCTCCAGAGATTTCTTCAGGGATTCCTCCAAGATTTCTTCTACGAATTTCTCCATGAATTAATTCAGGGAATCCTGCAGAGATTCTTCCAGGGATTCCTTTAGGAACTCCTTCAAGTATTCTTTTATAGAATGCTCACGGTATTACTTCAGGATTCCTCTAGGAATTCCTTCAAGGATTCGTGTAGGAATTTCTTTAGAGATTTCTTCAGGCATTCCTCCTGTGATTACACTAGAAATTTCTCCGTGGATTCTTCCAGGGATTCTTCCAAGGTTTCCTACAAAGTTGTCCTCACAAATTTCTTCAGGAATTTAAACAAAAAATCCTTCAGAAATCTCTCCAGGGATTCCTCCAAGAATACTTGCATGGATTACTTCTAGGATTCCTCCAGGGATTTCTCCAGAATTCCCTCAAGGATTCTGTCAAGGATTATTCCAGGAATTCTTCAGAGACTCCTCTAGAGCTGCGTCCAAGAATTGCTCCAGGAAACGTTCGTTTCAAACGTACTTCGATGCATTCTTCCAAGGATTCTTAAAAAAAATCCTCAAGCAATTGTGCTATCAATTTCTCCAGAGGCTCTTGCAATAATTTCACCAAGAATTCCTTCAGAGATTCCTCCAAGGATTTCTCCAGAGATTCGTCCAGGGATTACTTCTAAGATTTCATCAAGGAAATCTTCAGGAATTCCTTCTGGGGTTTCTTCAGGAGTTTTTCCAGGGGCTCTTCTAGGAAATGCTCCAGGGATTACTAGATTACTTCGGTTATTCCTCCAGAAGAAATTCTTCCAGAAATTCCTTCAGAGATTCTTCAAGGAATTCTTCCAGAGTTTTCTCCAGGGATACCTCGAAGAACTTCTCTTGGGATTTCTCCAAGAATTCCTTCAGAGATAACAATGGCAAAAAGAAACTGAAGGAACTCCTCAGTGAATCCCTGGAGGAATTCCTGGGGGATTTCTTTGGGGGATCCATGGAAAAACTAGTAAAAGAATCTCTGGAGGAATCCTTGAAGAAATTCCTGATTGAATCCCTGTGGACGATTTTTATTTGAAATCCCTGGAGAAATTTCTGAAGGAAACTCTGAAGGAATTCCTGGAGCAATTCTTGGTAGAAATCCTGAAGGAATTCTTAGAGAAATTCTTATAGAAATCGCCAGAGGAATTCTTGAGGGTACTCCTCAAGTAATCCCTGGAAGAGTTCCTGGAGAAATCTTTAAAGGAATTTCTTGAAAAATGCTTGCAGGAATTACTAACAAAATCTCTGGAGGCATCACTGGAGAAATTAATGTAGGAATTGCTGAAAAATCACTGAAGAATTTCTGGAGCAATTCTCGCGGGAGCCCTTAGAGAAATTTCTGAAGAATTCCTGGAAAGAGAATTTCTTGAAGAATTCATGCAGGTATTCTTGGAGGAATCTCTTACGAAATTTTTGAAGGTATTTCTGGAAAAGTCCCTGGATGAATTTCTGGAGGATTCTCTAAAGACATTCCTGGAGGAACTGTAAGGGCAATTCTAGAGGAATTCCTGCAGGAAATACTACCGGAACTCATGTTGAAATCCCTAAAGAATTTACTGGAGAAATCCTTGGAGGAATTCCTAGAGGTATTCCTGGAGGAGCTTTAAGAGGAATTATGGAGGAATCCCTAGACGTATTCCTGGAGGAAATTCTGCAGTAATTCCTGTAATTATCTGTGGACAAATGGCCGGTCCTTTGGAGTCCTTTGAGAAATTCTTAGAGGAATCCCTAGAGGAATCTCTGGAGGAGTTCCTGGAGGAATCTCTGGAAGAAGTCTAGAAGAATCTTCGAAGTAATTTTGGAGGAATCGATGGAAAAATTCTTATGGAAAACTTAATTTCATTCAGAAATCCTAATTGAGTATGGCGTTGTTGCTTTTGAAACTTTACAAAACTACAAGCTCCCGAGTGGAGACAGAGCCAGAGCACAAAGTGCTGTGAATATCAGTCATGTTCAATGAGATAGATTTAACATGATCGAAGTTACTAAATCCTGCTCTTACCTATTTGTTGGCGAATGAGTAAGAGCAGGAAGCAGCAAACATCGATCAACGTCAACCTACTTCGCCAAAAAACACTTTTTTGAAACGAATAAATTGCGGCAGCCTTCAGTGGGCTGGGCACGTAGTGCGAATATCAAAAGAAAGAATAATAACGAAAACAATATTCAGCATGGAACCAGGTTTAATATTCGGTGACTTCATGGACGTCTGCGAACACGCTGGCTACACGTGGTTGAAAAAGACATGAGAATATGAAATGTTTGGAAAACCAGGAGGAACAGCGTCCAAACCTGACGAAGATTGTGCTGTACTATACGCTCAAAGCTTCATTAGTTACTTTATAGCCGACAAGGTTACTTCCGGGATCACCAGCTCAATTTTAAAATCATCGCGAACCTCCAGATATCGACAACAACAGTTTTATTCTGGTGTTTCCCATCCCCCAAAACGATGCCGGAATAATAAAGCACCCTAACCAAGCCTCTCAGGCTGATAGCCCCAGTTACTGTCTACCAAAATCCAACCCTCTTCCCGGGATTATCATGAGCATCCCAGAATCATTGGGACTACAAAAAGCATTCAACTGAACACCTTGCCGAACACGCAGCGGCGTCGTTCTTTTCGGTCATGCGCCAGCGCGCCATCCTGTTGTTGTTGTTCGGCGCTGGGAATCAAGTAGCCGTGTGCGCGAAGTAAACATGACGCTTGTTTCGCAGTCACAGTGGGGTCAAGAGAGCTAATATCTGATGCACTTGCTGAAGCAAATTTATGATGCAAAACAGTGCATTCAAATCAAAATTGCGGGAAAATGACAAGAGTTAGGAGTTTGGTGCCAAAGAACGAATTGTAGAGCATTTCAAGGCGCTCAACTTTGTCTAAGGAAAAAAATAAGTTAATTACGCATTTTTCCGAGTAAATCGACAAAAACTGCTAAAAATCCACTTACTTTCCACTTATTTGCTCTTAAAAAGTGAGTAAGTAACAAAAACTTGCATGTTCGAAGATGACGTTCAATAGCAAATTTCACAATCTTTCGAACGGTGCTGAGAGATCTTAAATAAGTTTAACCGTTTTCATGTTATAGCCATTTTATTGAAAGCATTGTCAAAATCATGAAAAGTTCAATAACTCCGTAATGGTTGAGATTTGACCATATGCGTAGAACAATTTTTTTCATCAAATATCATCCTTAATCACCCCCTAAAATATTCTGGGTAAGGAACCCAACACCCTGTATTTTCAATTTTACCATGGACCCAATTTACAATTAAAAAAGCTTCTGTTAGCAACCGGATTCGAACCAAGAACCTTAAGATTACCAGGCTCGCACGCTACCACTCATCTATCGAACCGGTTGATATGGGAGGAAACAAAACGCACACAAGAAGCGTTTGTTGGTCGACGATAACTTTTTGCCATGCCGTCTTTCAGTGTATCTTCCCATAAGTTCGTACTGGTCTGGGGCTGTACCACCTACGAATTAGTGCGACTCGCTTAACGCATTTGCCCAGAAGACATCGTCGTAGAGTGTTGGTCAACCTCTGGTCATAAATAAACCCACTGCTTATCATTAAACAACTACCATGAGCAAAACTAGATCCGTGAAACAAGGAATGAGAAAAGAATATGGCATTCGTCATTATAAATTTGCTCTGCCGTACAAACAATGATTGTTGTACTGTGAGTTGAGTACTGATTAACTCGTCTCATACCCCCTGGACTATACGCTTCTGTGCTTAGACAAATTCGTGTTTGTCTTATAATTGGCGAATTTTGCTTGCTCATTCAGTAAGTAGCCGCTGATTGTGATGGAGTGTAAACCCAAGTACTGCATCATCGGAGCCGGAGCAGGAGGACTGGCATGTGCAAGACATGCTCTGGACGCTTCAGTAGAGGTCACGGTATTCGAGCAAACCGATAGGATCGGAGGCACTTGGGTTTACACGGACTCCACTGGCCGGGATCAGAATGGAGTTCCAATCCATACCAGCATGTACGAAGGCCTACGAACCAATCTACCTCGGCAGATCATGGGGTTCCCGGATTGGCCAATCGAATCGAACGTGTCGTACGTCAAACAGGAGGAAGTTCTCCGGTGGTTGCAGGATTACGTGGAGGAATTCAAACTGCGGAAGCTCATCAGGTTCGAACACCAAGTGATAAGGGTGTCACCGACCTACAACGATGGCAGCAAGTGGGAAGTGATTGTAAAAGATTTGCGAAACGAGCGATACGATACGTTTGTGTTCGACTATGTGATGGTTTGCAATGGTCACTACTCGTATCCGATGGTTCCGGAAATTGTCGGCAGGGGCAGTTTCCAAGGTTTGCAAATCCACAGCCACGATTACCGTAAGGCTGATCAGTTCCAAGGACAAGATCTACTCCTGGTCGGTGCAGGTTACAGCGCGTCAGATATTGCCATTGCGACTGTTAAAGTGGCAAAGAGTGTAACCATCAGTCATCATAACCCAGATAAGGTTGATTTCGATATTGAGGGTACCATCTCCGTTAAGCCTGGTATTTCAAAACTGACACCAACAGGGGCTATATTCGTTGACGGAACAGAGAAAAACTTCTCGACGATTATCTACTGCACAGGGTATAAGTACACTTTTCCATTTTTGAGTGCCGATTGTGGGATACGTTTGGAGGATAATCATGTGCAGCCACTGTACAAACATGTAATCAACATCAATCACCCAACAATGGCCTTGATTGGCGTACCCTTCTATTGCATCCCAACTCAGATGATGGATCTACAGGCCCGGTTTTGTATGAAGTACTTTACAGGTGAATTGAAGCTTCCACCCAGAGATGAAATGCTGCGGGATATGGAAGCCGATATAGAGTATCGAAGGCGCCGAGGTTTACCCAAAAAATGGATGCATAAATTGTCAGGGGATTTTCAGACAAAATATTATGAAGATTTGGCTAAGACTGCTGAGTTACAACCGATCCGACCAGTAATTATGGCGCTATTTGAAGAGAGTATGCGTCGAAGATTGGCAAGTGTTCAGAATTACCGAGAAGATGACTTTGAGGTGATAAACGATAATGAGTTTCGCGTTTTGTGATAATATAATCTAAAGACAAGATTTGTATTTATTTGTTTCCGAACAGTCAATAGGAATGTCAACTCCACAGACGAACAGACGTAACACTTCGAACATTTTTCGATTCAATTCATAATCACGAAAACATGTTCGCGCAATGCTAAATGAACTGAGTTTGGCCAACCATCAACTAGGTGGCGCGGCGGTAGTGGGCAAACGCTAAACTTTAACAAAAACGATGCAAGTGCCACGGATGGTCAGTTGACCAGCTATCAAATTTTTAAATAGCTTGTTAAATCGGTGTACGATGATAATTATCAGAGTGTTACGTCTGTTTAACTGTGTCATTTCTATCAATCCTTTCACAGAAGAATGATTACACCAATAATCACATCCTCATCATTCATTTATTACCATTCTTTCACCTAATTGACTTTTATAAAATTCTCGTCATCTATGATGCGATAGACATTGTTCCTGTAGTTCATAATATCCAGCTTCTTTTCCCGTACACAAACCGTGTACAGCTTCGTCAATACAGGTTTCAATGGCTCAATATCAGCTATCCGAGCCAGATCATCGTAATAGCGTTGCTGAAGGTCTCCGGAAAGCATGTGCGCTTGGCGCTTCAGAAATCCTCTCCGGGTACGTTCTTCCTCATCCGCCTTGGTATCTGCAGTCATTTCCGCTTCCGATGGTAGTCTTTTGCCTCCACTGAAAAATTTGATACAAAATCTTATCTGCAAATCCACCATCAGGGTGAAACATACACTGAATGGCAATCCAATCACTGACATCGAAGGATGTCTAATATTGATGCAGTGTTTGTACAGCGGCTGCACGTGATTCTCTTCCACCGTAATTCCACAATCCACGCTGAGGAACGGGAAGCTGGTTCTGTATCCGGTACAGTATACAAGAACGTCGCAAATCTGCCTAGTACCGTCGACAAACTCAACTTCGTTTTCGTAGATCCTTGCAATTTCCGGTTTCTGCACAACTTCATCGTAGAAAATGTTCAACCGTTCCGGACACCGATGACTCAGTGCAAGCTGCTTGGCTATTGAAGCCGAAGCAATCGCTACATCCATACCACTGTGGCTTCCTCCAACTACTACCACGTTTTTACCGGCAAAAGGCGCCGGACTCCGATAGTCATGGCTATGCATCTGGCGACCTTTGAACGTTTCATGACCAGGGATCTTCGGTATGAATGGACTGAAGAAGTGTCCATTGCACACGAGAATGTAGTCAAACAGATACGAGTCATAACTATTGGCTTGAAGATCTTTCACTAGCACCTTAAAAAAATACAAGAACTTTTCAGTTAAACACCTTTGTACATCAAGACACCGCATCTCTCACCTCCCATTTTTCACAATCCAACTTCCGAGTCACCCGGATCACATGATGCTCAAACTTGACGTGCTTATGCAGCTCGAACTGTTCCGTAAAATTCTCGATAAACTTCAGCACATCCTGCGACGTTACATAAGACTCCTCCTGCTCTCCGATGGGGAAATCCGGGAATCCCATGATCTCCTTCGGAATGTTCGTCTTCAGCCCCTGGTACATGCTGGTATGAATGTCCAAACCGTGTCTGTCCTTTCCGATTTCATCGGTGTAAACCCATGTTCCGCCCACTTTGCTGGTCTGCTCGAACACCGTCACTTCACCGCCCGCTTCCCGGGCATGTCTAGCGGCGTTGATTCCTGCCAATCCAGCTCCGATGATGCAGTAGGTAGACTTGGCCATTTTCACCACGACTCTCGACTTACCAGGCAACTTGCGTCCTGAACAACGGTACCGGTTAAACTGAACAGTACGACTTTGAGGGTTGAGGTTTTTATCGTAGTGTTTCTTGTTTTATCGAACTGCGAACGCATGGTAAGATCTGGATTAACCGACCAACAGCTGGGGCTACATCCAAATCATGAAGAATGTTTTCGATTATTATTGATTAATGAGCTTCGCTATTGCTCGTGAATTGAATTTGTTTTATTCGACAATTTAGGCTTTGAGATCGATTAAGATAAGAAGCAAGGTCGGCCACGAGATGCAACCGGTAGACGTTTGCTGTGTTAGTTAACGAATAATTCAGCAGACTTCATTTCATAACACGTAGTCCCACGCTAATCGCCAGATTAATGTTATCTTCGATAAATTTGGCGCTGAGTATGACGTGAAAACGATGGACAATCACATGGTGTCCCTTTTCATGTCTGTGATATTTCTATCTATAATGTATTGATTTGTAGCTTATGTGTCTTTTTTTCTTGTCTAAGGCTAGTTCATCCTTCAGGGTGTCTACTACCTGTAAAAACCTGGAAAACCGGGAATTCTCAGGGAATTTCATTTAACAGGGTAAAACCTGGAATACTCAGGGAATATCTTTAAACTAAGGTTCGAATTTTCGAACATTCGGTCGAATGAATTAAAAATAGCGAGCTTCAATACTTGTAGATCTACTCAAAAGTAGAGTCCAAAGACTTAACACAGGCAAAGTTTACTACTTTATTGATTTTAAAAAAGATTTGAATATCTTTCGAACATGAGCTTTTACTAAATATTTGTAGTCAGAACTGCCAAAATAAATATTTTTCCCGCAATAATGAAGATTCTTACTGGTAGCCTGCGGTTCCGTGAAGACCATGAAAATTCTTCCGGATGATTATTTGAAAAGCTTGTTAAATCAAGCAAGAATCTGGATAACCGGGCTAGAGGAGCAAGAGATGGGCTCCTAGTTCTAGCAGATATTATTGGCAAGCCGACAATTCATATAAGATGCTGCAAATTCCATATGGCCGTGGATGAATCCGGAAACTAAAATCCATCTAGAAACTCCGCTATAAGGATTTTTCCAGAAATTTCGTCGGCGTTTGTTTGCAGAACTTCTCTAAAAAATACTCCTTGGAATGTCTCCCAAGATTCGAACAATTCTTTCCGGAATTCTTCCTTGTGAATCTTCCAGGTTTCCTCAATTCCGACCGATTTCTCCTGGAGATTTTTACGGGGATCCTACAGAATTTATTCCAGAAGTTTTCCCGGTTTTGCAGCCAGAGTCGCTCGTGGGATTTCTACCAGAGTTTATCCCGAGATCTCCACAAGATTTTCTCTGATAATGTATCGTAGATATTGTCGTGGAGTTTTTCCTAGGATTTCTGTTGAAGAGTTGCTACAGGAGTCCTTCCTGGGATTTCTCCTAGAGCTCCTCCCGGGATTTCTTCTGAAAATACAATTTCTTCAAAAAATTTTCCTGAGCTTTCTTTTACATTTTCTCTCTGGATTCTACAGAAGTTTCAGCTGAGATATTTCCCAAAGGTTCTTGTGGAATTTCTTGTAAAGTATGATCGAAGATTTTTCTCGGTTTCTCGCAGAAAATTCCTTCCGCTGTTGGTCCTAGGATGTCAGAGTTTTCTGAATTTACCCTGGACTTTCTCCTATTTTTTTTCTGTAGTGCCTCTGAGATTTATGCAGGAGATTTTTGCGTGAGTTCTTTTAGAACTTTTTCAAGCTTTACGTTGTAGTTGTTTGTCAGATTTCTTGCATTGATCCACCATATTTATTCACAGAGCTCTTCCCGGAAACCGCACAAAAAATAAGCGCGAGATTCTGGATGCCCCTTTTGGTTGCTCTCAGAGTTCTTGCAGGGATTTTTGCAGAAGTTTTTCTTCGGCATGTATCCTGGAATAACTCATGAAATTCCGTGTAAGAAATTTTCGGAGAAATATAAGAAGGAATCCTGGTTGAATCTGGCAAGACTTGTTGGTGAAATCTCAAGATGAACTTCAGAAGCAATCCTAAGAAAAACTGGGACATCTCGGAAAAAAGCTCTAGGAGTAATCGCGTGAGGAAATATTAAGGAAATTCAAGGAGAAAGGCCGCGAGGAAATCCAAGAGAAATGTCGGAAAACTCGACAAGAAATTCTTGTAAGAACTTCTGCAAAAATTCAGAGAGAAACTGTTGAAAGTTATCCTGGAAAACCACTAAGAGTAATTCCTAAAAGAACTATATATAGCGAGAAACTATTAAACATATCGGAAAAACCTTTCGAAGAAACCCCCGGGAGGTACTCCAGCAGAGACCCCATAAAAAACTAATAAAAAAATCCGTATATCATCAAGTCAATATGTTTCTAGTATTCTGTACATCTGAACTTATGCCTTGAACTCAGTGTGTATCTACGATACCATTCTATTTATTAATAACAATTACTTTCTAAATACACGTTAAAACTATTTCGACAGCAAGCTTAATCTTATGCTTACGCATTTCTCACAACTTCCTCAAACGTATTATCATCCACGATTCGGAACATATCATTTCTAAAGTTCAACAAATCGTCATTGAACCGCTGGCTACTTTCATTGTGCAACCGAGTCATCACTGGTTTTATCGGTTCCACATCCGCTGTCCTCGCCAGATCGTCGTAGTATTCTCCCTGCGCCGGTCCCATCATATGGGATTGACTCTTCCGACAGCCCTGCATCCATTTCAACTTCATCTGTTCGTGCATATCGGCCAGCATTTCCTCCTTTGTAGGCAGTTCCTTTTTGCCAGTGTAGTACGTGAGACAGAATCGCGCCTGTAGATCGAACATCTGTGCAGCGCACACGTAATACGGAAGCCCTATGAAGGTCATCGTCGGTTGATTGATGTTAATGCAGTGCTTGTACAGCGGATGAACGTAATTGTCCTCGACGACGACTCCGCAGTTGTTGCTCAGAAATGGGAAGCTGTAGCGATAACCGGTGCAGTAGAGGATAACGGTGAAATATTCCTGGCTACCATCCTCAAATAGGGCACCGTTTTGCGTCAGTTCGGCGATGTCCGGTTTCTGAATTAAATTCGCTGGAAAAACGGTTTTGAATGGTTCCTTTGTGTGGTGACTTAGCGTAACGTGAAGCGCTGTTTTCGAAATCTCCAGTGCCAAATCCATCCCAGACGGACCAGCTCCAACAACCAGCACCTTCTCATCTATTGCGTGAACATAAATTAGAATTATGAATTTCGGAAGAAACTTATCAAGCTATGCCTACCTTTGAAATGATATGGCGTTCTGTAATCGTGACTGTGTAGTTGCTTTCCCTCGAAGAGTTCAATGTTGCGAATGTTTGGTAATCGAGGCGTATGATAATGGCCATTACAAACGAACACATAATCGAAAAAGAATGTTTCCATTTTCTGTTGAGGAAGGTTTTTCACCAGAACTTTCCACTTTTTGGGTGTATCGGCTATATCCACTAAGACCACGTGGTGCTCCAACCGGACGTGCTGCGTAACGTCAAACCTGTTGGCGTACGATTTCAAAAAGTTCAAAATATCCTCCGCAGGAATGTACGATTCCTTTTGTTCAGGGATCGGAAAGTCCGGAAAACCCATAACTTCCTTCGGAAGGTTAGTCCGCAGCCCTTGGTACATGCTAGTGTGGATATCCAGCCCATATTTATCCTTTCCGACCGAATCGGTGTAGTTCCACGTGCCTCCTAGTTGGTCGGTTTGTTCGAATACTATCACTTCCGCTCCGGTTTCCAAAATTCTCTTCGCTGCAGCAAGTCCAGCCGTTCCAGCACCTATCACACAGTATCTCTTTCCGGGATCCATCCCACTCTGATCGCCCAGTGACCCAACTGACCACACGTACTGTTACGAACTAAAACGCGCGAGCGGGTGCACTATTAATTTATACCCATGAAGGCCGATAGAGCTGCAAAAAATTCCACCGTCCCTTATCAACTGCACTCTTTCTCTCCGGCTAACAATGAATGCATTTTGCCCACACGGCGCGATGTCCCGTGTAGTGGTGAAAACTATCAATAAATAAGCAACCGGCTCCGAAGCGCGATTTCATAGACAGACATCGGGAGGATGGCGGTTTGTCTGCCAGTCACCGTAATCTCAAAAGGCAGTAAAGCGGTCAACGCACAATCACATCCAGTGCTGATGATAGTTGATCCGACTACCTTTGTCAACGACGAGCCCGCTTGCCCGGGCTTTGTGATTTGAGCTTGGCTGTTGCAATTGGTAGCCTACCTATAACGTACGAGTGTCTCATGTATATCAAAACTTCCATGGAATATGAGACAACTATGCTCAGAACGGCAGTATGAATGGCCGGTGGGAAGGGAGCGTGTCTTGCTGACTAACAAGGAACAAGATAAACTTATCGCGCTTCTTCTGTTGCACTTATCGACATAATTCAAACTATTATACCTACTGAACCAGTAAAAAGTATAACAACAAGTTGATATTGAACCTCTTCGTTATATGCTGTCACTCTGCCCTTGGGAGTCCTAGTCGATATGAAATTTTAACAACCGGTATCGTGGCATGTTAAGTAATATTTTGAATAGCGTATTGCTGAATGAAAAGATGCACCCAGCTCTTGTATTTTGCGAGAATTTCATAAAGGGTAGTTGCATTACACCAGATTGAAGTTATACGACAGTTTTCGGTTTAAACCTTACAAGCATCAGCTACGTCAGAAAGTGGCAATGTACATGGTTCTCCGACAAAACACGTTGTAAATGCCGATTGGCTCAGAGGGAAGTCTTTCTGAGAGTTCCTGAAATGATTATGAACCCCCGGAAAGATACGGTGGGCAGGCCATGTTGCAAGAATGCTGGACAACATACCTGCAAAGTTGGCGTTCGCTACCGATCCGATTGGCACAAGAAGGCGTGGGGCGAAGAAAGCACGATGAGCGAACCAAGTGGAGCGTGCAGCGTGATCTGGCGAGCATTGGGCATGATTGAGGATGGAGAGCGGTGTTTCTGAAGACATCTCTGAAAGAATCCTGAAAGAAATCTTGAAGTATCTCGGGAGGAATCTCTAAATAATTCTGAAAAGAATACCGGACTCATTTCCTGGAGAAATCCTTACAGTAATCCATGCAGAAGTCTTTCAAATAGTGCCGGGAAAATCCCTGATTTTTTTTTAACGGAATCGCAGGTGGAATCAGTGAAGGAATTCCGACATGGATCTTCGAATGAATCCCGTGAGAATCCCTGATGAAAACCCTGAAAGAGTCTCTAGCAAAAACCGTGGAGATATTTTTAAAGAAATCCCGGCAGTAACTCCTACAGGAAACCCGCAAAAAAAAACAATTGAGAATTCCGGGAGAAAACCTTAAAGAAATTTCGGGAGGAATCTCTGAAAGATTTTTGGGTGATATCAGTGAACAAATCTCTGGAGGAACCTCTGAAGGGATCTCAGGAGGAATCCTGACGAAAACCCAGAATATATTTCTAAAGAAGTTCTTTAAAGAAACTCAGGATAAATCCCTGAAAAACTCCGAAGGGAAACTCTTCGATAATACCAGGTGCACGAATTTCTGGAGGAATCCATAAAATAATGCTTCAGGAAATCTCTTGGATAAGTCCTAGGACGAATCCCTCGAGGATTCACAAGAAGAGTTCTGGTAGGAACATTGGGAGCAGTCGCTTAATTTTTCATTTGGGAGCAGAAGTTTGTTTCACCCCAATGCAGCCTGTTAACCCTCGAGCGATCGCGCTGTTGTATTTTGTACAACACGTTGAAAAACTCTCGCTTTTTGTACTCAGCATTAATGTGGTGCTGGCGGTGGTGGCCAACCGCGCGAGTTACGGAAGGTTAATATCTAATTACATATTACTGAACTGAATTTGACGAGATTAACATTTTTACAGAAATCCATCTAGTGGGAAAATTTGTAATGGCCTGTCCATAAACTACGTAGACCCTTAGAGGGGGAGGGAGGTGTCTGACCAGTCTACGATCCATATAAATATCTGAAATTGTGTATGGACCAGGGTTCGTAATTTTCGTTTCGTTCAGCTATTGTCATGCCAGAGCGGGAGAATTTAGGTTGATTCTGCTCGCACTCGCTTCTTTATCCTGAGAGTAACAACAAATGATAACTGAAAATCGCTACAACCTGCGGATGATTCTTCTTCGTTCAGCTAAGTTGACTAAATATATCTGGCTTTCAAACTACTCGAGGTCATCGGAAATGTAAGAGGGAAATAATTGGCGAAATAACGAGTTTTACATTCGTTTTGTTGTACAATTTTCTCGATTTTTGTTCAGTAATAAATTACGCGCAACAATCGTTTTCGAATAGTCGGGGAAAGACGGTATATAAAGGACGCAGGGCGCTTGGGGTATCTGTTCTGTGTAATATGTACACAGCTTGGTGCACAGACGCTGGGTGGATGTGGATTAAGTAGTTTATTTGTATACTAATATTTGTCTTACATTAAAACAGTTATAAATTGTTTTTCAGATCTAACAAAATGTGTACTTCATAAAAACAAGCTAATCTAAAAAACTACAGCTATATATTTACACTTGAACTTACGTCTTTAGC
>NC_085138.1:402930370-402968330 GCF_035046485.1 Aedes albopictus | reverse complement strand
TATGACGAGGGGTGAATGAGCCTCTGCACGAATCTGGCGTACTGCTCACTCCCACAGAAAATTTGAAAACAGTTCGCACAGTAAAAGTCAAATGTGACTTTTACTGTGCGCGGTGTTTTCAAACTTTCTGTGGGAGTGAGCAGGACAGGGCAAATTCGTACAGAGGCTCATTGACGAATAAAATAATGTGCTGCATGGGCTTTGTGGAAGAAGAGCAACTTACACGCTTATCTGAAACTACCCATCGACTGGGTCGATTCTACCCGGATTATTATGTTATTCACAGTTCTAGCGTAACATTTGAAAAGGGCCTATCTGCAAAATGTAAACAAACCCGATTTTTCACTATTCCTATCAATATCTACCTAAGCTATCTCATAACACCTTAATCAATGAGAAAAAAGCTATTTTACCCGTATTTTAAATAAATTTTAAAAGGGCCTATCTGAAATTCAATAATCTTTTAGGGCCTAACTGCATTCAAAAGGGCCTAACTGAAAATTACCTTTCAAACCAGATAGGCCCTTTTGTAAATTTTGATTATTTTTCAAATTTTCCAATAATTTTTAGTAGTTAAAGAACTTTCCTTGATTTATAGATGAAAATAAATCCAAAATATATCAAATTAGCTAAAATTAAGAAAAAATAAAAGGGCCTAACTGAAATTTTTTCTTCAAATCAGATAGGCCCTTTTGTAAATTTGGGTTATTTTTCATGTTTTCCAATAATTTTGAGTAGCTCTTTAACTTTCCTTCAATTGGGTTCTTTAGGGGTATCCTGATTATTGCATAATCGGAATCTCCGTCCAAAAATTAGTCGAAATCCAAAATTTCATCATTTTCGGTGCCCGGGAACTATTTTTAAAATGCATTTAAAGTTTGTATGGGGAAAATTTTTTGTTCGGGGCGAACTGTCACTTTATCGATTGAACTGTCATTCTAGCCACGGAAATTAAAACTGTTTTGTTTATTTAACCATCAAAACAAATGAATGGGGACGCAATAAAATCACCTTATACTCAGAAAAATGAGCTCTTTCGATTAAACTAAAGAAAATGGCAATATTTAATTCACTAAACAACCCAATTATCGATAAAAATAATCCAGAATAATTAAAATTAGCTAAAAATAAGAAAAAAATAAAAGGGCCTAACTGAAATTGCCGACGATAAAAGGGCCTAACTGAAAGGGCCTAACTGATTTTAAGATTGTAAAAGGGCCTATCTGCCATTCATGATCAAAATACATGATTTATGGAATTTTTGCTATAGTATGATGCAAATAATGCACAGAACCATAAGGTAGATTCTCAGATGTGTCAATAGATGGAATAAAACACCTAAAAAAGACTTTCGTTTTTAAATAGGATTAACTAATCTGGGAGGTAATCTTCTCATGCGATTTTCTCAATGTTTACGTTTTGCAGATAGGCCCTTTTCAAATGTTACGCTAGAGTTGTCAAAATCCGGGTACACTGCGAATCCGGCATTACCCATTAAGGAATAAAAAGTACCCTTTTTTTGCTAGTATATGAAACTGTCAAAATAAAGGGTACTTGTCAAATTTTGAAAATGGGTAAATTTTGCCCTTATTACAATTCCAACCGAGTACTCTTCAATGAGTGAAAATTTTGTTAAGCATTTTCGAGGTGCATCCAGTGCTGATGTAAGTGATTTTGCTGATTTTTGCGGGTAAGTAAAACAAAATATTCAACAGCGTTGTTAAGTCGCGAACTAATTTGTAAATTCTTTATTTCATTAGGATGTCGGTGGCTCCGAGAGTGGCCTTCTTTTTGACCTCCACCTGGATCAAAGTTGGGCCCAGGATTCCTTCAACCAGGCGCGGGAATATAAGTTGTCCGTGCCCGACTGGCAAAGTCCACATCAATAAATTAACATCAAAAGGAAAAATAACAAAAATTAATAAAACGTTTGCAAAAAAGTATTTTAAAGTTGTTTTTTTATTTATTTATTTATTTAAAAGTTCAAAAGTTTCATAAAGTCCCTATAAAATGATAAAAAGGGTAAATTTTACTCTCTTCATAATTTGAAATCGTTCCAGAAAAAGAGTAAAAATCACACGTTGATTTGACGTACAAGCAGTTTACCCTTTAAAGAGTAAAGACCGTTTACTCTTTTTATGAGTTCACCTAGTTACTCTCGAAAAGGGTACTTTTTCACTCTTTAAAGAGTACTTTGATCTCTCAGTGTAACCGTTGTCACATCAAATGAGTAAGCTTTACCCTCATTCTGGGTAAACGGGTCTTTGTGAAAATCCAAAAACCCATTTTTGTCTGTAGTGAGCTGCTGTCATAATCTGGGTAAACATCTGGGTACCTGGTACTTGAAAAAAATCACTTGGACCGCCGCGTCTTGCAAAGTAAACTATGGTGGAGTGAAAAAAATCAGAGCCTTTGGAGGAGCTTTGAGCAATTTTCGACGACGGAAGCTACGAACTATGGACTGGTAAGAGTTTTGACGGTCCTTTTCATAATGAAATTCTTCAAAACCATTATATTTTCAGGCATGCCGTCCGCTTTGCCCGGCTGCAACAGAGAAGTCGGCATTTTCCCCGTCGGTTATTCCGAATCTCCTCAATCAGTCAGGACTTCCCCAACAATAAACATTTCAGTGATTACGTGTGAAATAGGTGAAATAAATGCTTATTTATTATGACAAACAAGCCTATCGTAAGTGTTTCATTTCCAGATTTTTTTTTGTTTGGGGTTAATTATTCGAGTTGGGTGCATGCTTGCTTACTCATTTATACAAAAATGGGTATGATGAGAAACGCCTTAATCTGAGTAACCTTTACCCAGATTTTGCAGCTAACATCGGTAACCCAGATTTGAGTAAAGGTACCTTTACCCACATTAGAGTAACTGCAGATTTGCTCGATCTGGGTCACTTTGACATCAATCTGGGTAGCTGAGGGTTAGCGTGTAGGGCATCTTCACCGGCGACTTATTTTTTGGTCCAAATAAGGCAATCATGAGACAGATGCGATCAGCTGATTTTTTTTTGTTTACCATGTATTTTTGACACCCGATGATCGGGGTGGCAGTTGAACACAAAGGAATTTGTTAAGCACCAACGACACTTGACGAAACTTTGTTAAGTTGTATTCACACTGTGTTTAAACTTATGGCTGTCATCCCCATCGCGAGAAGTCGTCATGGATTGCCTTATAGGTACAGTAAACGTTCGGTCGGTGCAAACGGTTTAACTGCAATGCTTTTTAATTGCAAGTCCGGTAAGTGCAACAAATTTGCAGTTATCCGTCAAAACGGTGCGCCAAGTTAGCCCAAATGAACAATCGAATGATTTTTTCGTTCATTTGACGTCAATTGATGGGTTGTTGACGGCTATCTGACGTTGCAGTTATCGAATTTTGTTCACTAACTGAAACGTAAACATGTTGCAGTTATCGAACGTCTACTGTATATACCAAATATGGACCGCTCTCAAAGAAATTAATACAGTTCACAGCCACACATCGCATACGTCGGACGCGCTTTTTTGATTCCTCTTTTGCTATCGATCACTGTACGTCGATTGCGATGCGGTAACCGTTAGAGTGCTCGATTTCTCCGTCGATCAGCGATGCAGCCATCTGCGAAAATATGCTGCAGTTTGGGGAGGTAATTTCCATAAGGGACGAGAAATGGAAACATTATTTCCCCGGCATGTCGAACGGCGTTCGTGTGCTGCGAATAAACTTATTCCGAGATATCCCTTCGGTCATCACCATACAAAACGAGAATACTATGGTTGTCAACCCTAATCAGCCGAAATCATCTGGATCGTCGCAGCCCGGTGGGATGTGCTCGGAGCCCCACTCCCCAAACGAAACCGTATCAGCAACATCACCAGCTTTGTCTTCTCCCGACGGTTTGTTCAAGCAAACAGACTTTCCACCGATAACCAATCAGCAGAAAAAATCTTCATCTCGCATACTAAATGCATCATCGGGCGTACCTATTGCTGAAGAAGCAAAACACAATGACGACGACTGGACTGTTGTTGATGACAATGAATCGAGCTCATCGACGAACTACAACGTGGTCACACACAAGCGACGACGGACGAAAAAACAGGAGGCAAGCGAAACCAAGAAAGCATGTAACAACCAGCGTTCCCCAAACACGGGCCATGTAGTTGTGTGCATTATCGACACTTTTTTGAAAGAAAAAGCACAGACAAACAGACGTAACACTTGCGAAATTTCCATCGACCACGCTTTTAACGATCATTTTTAATGATCATAGTTGTGGCTTTCACAACCAGAGGCGCGCGCATCATTTTTCTATGCGTTTGACGTTTCACACTAGCGCCTTCTGTTGACGATATTGCACAACACAGAGCTTCGTGCAACTTTTCCACCAGGTGATGGTACACAGCAAAAAATAATGTAATCTGCCTCGATGTAATGCACTCGATGTATCAGTAAACCGACGTAATCACTTTTTTCAGAT
Source organism: Aedes albopictus (assembly GCF_035046485.1). NCBI lineage: Eukaryota > Metazoa > Arthropoda > Insecta > Diptera > Culicidae > Aedes > Aedes albopictus. Next base: position 402,963,857 of record NC_085138.1, on the reverse strand, counting down.
ACATAATCACATCAATTTTGCACAAAATTACATCCACCTCAGCATTACACAGAAAACCAAAAACGATTCTCCTTTCCGTTGTATCTGTGTAATATTCACATCGAGCAAATGCGAATATTACACAGAAACAGCTGCAACCAACTGGTTGCATTGAAGTTGTGAGAAATTACACAAAAACGATGCTATATCGCATCCCCCTATGATGCGATATTGCATCTAGCAGCACTGACCGATTGTTGTTATCGGCCAGCGCAACAGACAAGCAGCAGCCATTTTTGCTTCTCGCTCGAGTCGATTGTTTTCTCTATAAATTATTCATAATTTCCTTGATTACGCTTGTTTTGGGTAAGTATTTTTCTGATTACAATTAATTTTGCTTATGATACTGATGATTTTTCAATTAAATACAGCTTTTCCGGGACACCGACCACCAAAAACAGAAGGGCAGCTCTCGTCAATCGGTAAGTTTTTTTTTTGCGGTTTTCTTTGGTGAAAATTTATGTAATAAAGGATGCTTTTATATTGCAGAAATCTTGGAAGAACTTGACTTCCACGAGCTGGAGCAGCTGGACGAGGGTGGGAAAAATCTTTGCATCGCGGTTGGAGTTGGAGCGGAGCGCTTGGCAGACAGTATGCCATGGAAGCAGCAAAGCAAGCTGCTGGAAGCAGTTGCTTGGTAGCTGATGGAAGGACCAGGTCAATTGGATGCAATGCGACCGAATCCCAACGTCCAAGCTGGAAGCTGGAGCTATGTTCTGACGTGTGGACAAGAAGTTTGTTTAAAGCCGATGGACCACGGAGCCTGGCGCGAAGCCTATCGATCGGATGCTTCAGGAGAGTAGAACACAACGATGGCTCTTGTACAAGCGGCCGTGGACGCCGGCACCGGGGGTTTAAAATATGAACAGGATCCCGTCAGAGTCTGAGGAGGTTCCTGACATTATTAAATTGCTCTTGTGAATCAGCGATAAGCAGGTAATTATCCCCAGGGTACATAAAATCGTATCGAAATTCGATTCAAGCCCCTACACGGAGAAAAAATGTTTGTAATTACAAGCAGGATTTAGTTTGTTTTAGCCGGAATTCAAGGTAGATTATGGCACAACCAATGTTTTAGTTGCTTTCAACAACCAACGCCGGTTGAAACTAACTAACATAGTTTGTTGTTGTGTTTCTGAGCTTGCGGGTAAAAGGAACAAAACATTGGTTGAAATAACAAACGTGATGGTTGTTTCGTATGACAGCTTCAGAAACAACTACCGCGATCAGTTGTTTCAAACCAAAAATATGCGTTTGAATATACCGGACTCAAGTTTGTTCTGAACCAACGTGTCGTTTGAATTAACTAATGAATTAGTTGTTTTTTAATTGTTTGTTGCTCTTGTTTTTCTTTTTCTCTTGTTTTCAATAAAATAATTTGTTATAAAGCATGTAACTTTATTTCGCTTCTAACAACATTCACATTCGCTGAAAAATAGTAATTTTATTCATGTTTAGTCCTTCTCAGCGATTCAGCATTTCCTCATCACGAAGTATCACGACAAGTATCTTAGCAAAACTCCACCGTTAAGCACAATTCGTTTCTTGCTCCGATTCAATTTCACGTCAGTTTATTCCAAAAAATGATACAATGCACTATTCATCGTGAATTCCTTGGTGAATTCACTCTGCGTTAACACAAGAATACGGCGGTCAAGTTCCGTATGAAACATGGCAGGGAAGCCCACGATTTCAAACGTGCCTAAAAATGTTATGAATTTATACTTCACACTATGAATGTTGAAATCAGGTTGAAATATAGAAGCTTACCTGAGATTCTGAAGTAAGTTCGAAGTTCAACAAAAAATAAATAAACGCAACGAACCGCAATTCTTTACACTCAGTTCCTGCTGCGATCCACGAGGCGTTTCAATTATCTTCTGTAAAATGGTCGTACGAACCGGGTACTCCTGATCAAAATCAAACAAACTAATAATCTGGTTTGTTATGAACTGGAATTCCAGTTGAATTTTCCCTAACTAACATGTTGGTTTGATTGTACATGGACAGTTTGTTGAAACAAATCAAAGTTTCGGTTTGTTTTTCTCGAATTACAAACGTAATTGACAACCCAAACATTAGTAAAAACAAACCATGGATTTTGTTGTAAATTACAAACATTTTAGTTCGTTTTTACTGGACCGTATGTCACTTACCAATATTAGAAACAACAAATAAACGAGGTTATTTCAACTGCCAATTTTAGTTTGAAAACAACAAATGTTGAATTTGAAATAACAAATCCATCAGTTTAAAAATCAACAAACTAGTTTGTTATTTCAAACCAACTTGATTTTTCTCCGTGTAGTGTTGTGCAGGGTGTCTCCCACCCGGAAATTTGATTTCACCTGGAGAAATGCCGGAATCCTAAGGGAATTCCAGCACTCACTAATCGGTAATATTTTGGCTATTAGGAATGTTATTCTAAAATAATTTGGAATTATGAATTGCTTGGAGGTGGAGGCCCATATACCCACAGCTGTAAAGGCGTGGGTGTCCAGCATGACCATGCTGGGGTGACGGGTTCGATTCCCGGTCGGTCCAGGAACTTTTCGTAAAGGAAATTTCCTTGACTTTCCTGGGAATAGCTTCGTGCCTGCCACACGATATACACATGCCATATAGTCATTGGCAGAGGAAGCTTTCAGATAATAACTGTGAAAGTGCTCTTAGAACACTACTGAGAACCAGGCTTTGTCCCAGTGGGGATGTTGTGCCAAGAAGAAGAGGAATAATTACTTGGTAGTTTTATGTGCATATCCTAGAGTTATTAGTAATTTGAGTAATGATTTTCTGTGATTATTTTGGTAATGAGATGACAAGTATTTTGGCAGTTTTGTTTTCTTATCGCTATGACAGGTATTCCCGGTAATTGGATTTTCAGATTTTTGACTTCCTGAAGGGCTTTTTGAAGGCATTGCAGAAGAAACCGAAGAGAGAAATTTTGAAAGCAGAATTTCAACGGAATTTTTAAGGAAGTTTATGAAATAGCTAAAAATCCCCGGTAAACAATGAGAATTTAAGCTCTAGAAATGAGATTTTGCGCGATTGCAATTCTACAGTTCATTTAGAAATTTTAACGGAATTCTTAGTAAAACTCGGAATGTTTTCTTTTCTGTCTAATCTCTTTGGGTATTTTTTACCCAATATTAGGAAACAAAATTTAAGAAAGTTTACCGTCAAATGAATGACTTTTTTTGTATTTCCTTGGTGGGTATTTTGTTACTTCCTTTCAAAACATATTTATATTCAAGTCAATTGAAGCGAATTAAAATAAACTATAGTTACCATCTTGAATTTTGAAACGATGTTGAAGTTTTTGCTTATTTGGTGTTGTATTAGAAAAATGATCTAATCGTTAAAATGTCTTTTCGTGTTAACAATATAAGGATGAGTCAAAAGTTTTTAAAAGCTCATAATCGCATAAGAGTCAAAAGTAGGCATTGGAGAAAATGGTGCCCAAAGATTCAACTTTTAATAATATGAAAATGAACCTAAATTTTAAAAATTTCTCATAAATTCGTAATCAATCGTTTCCCGGATAAAAACTAACCATAGGGTGTATGGTGAAAACCATTCCTGCACCATACAGTGTACCAGCTACAATAAAGTGTATTGTAATGAAATGGTTCGCTATACTATACATTTACATTGGATTTTTATGTAACAATATATTATACTGTTTTTCTTACGTTTGATCCATTCACTTTTCCGAAACATTATTTTTCCGTGAATTTTTTTATTATTTCTGGTGTTCGATTTGAATAGATCGTATGTTTGCTGTGATTCCTATGCAGATTCGACCTATTCAAATCGAACACCAGATTTATTCAGTTTAAGATTTTTTCCGTGCTTTGTTTTGTTGATGTTTGTGACTTTTTTGATGCAAAAGAAAGGAAAGAAAAAAAAGTGAATAAGTTGAAACATCAATTTAACCTTTTGGAATCGATTTTTTTCGCCGCTGTTGACGCAACCTCGCTGGTGTCGAACACGTTTGTTATGCTCGGTTTCATCGCCGGGGTCATATATGACCCCTCCGGCTCCAAAGGGTTAATGCCAATAACATGTTTAAATCAGTGGTAAACCAGATGTCCTAAGAACTGCAGGTCCAAGCAGGGGCCAAGAGATATGGCGGGCTCGAGGGCGGGCTAGGTGTGTAGAGTGCGATGAGAGAAATACTAATGCAATGTAGGCCAACCCGGAAAGATGCAGGTCAGATTACCGTAAATCAGTAGATGAGTTCAACACTTCAACACTATTCTTTCTGTATTTGCATTTAGGGGAGTTTTCTCCTCTTCTCTCATGTGAACTTGCCTTCGACCACAATCAAATCAAATGCGGTTGACAAACTTTATCTTTGACGTAGAGCCATCTTTAACATATGGACTGGACTGAACACTGAAATGACTTTTAATATAGGTTCATCTGCGGGTTCGCTTTTTAACCTAACTTATATTTGAATCGAACTTGAAAGTTATCTCATGAGTTGTTATGTATTTCAAACTTTAATCAAACTGGTGCCTCAATATTGCAATAACGGTTAAGCACGCTGTAATGATACTTATGTACCTCGTCACCCACTTCATGCAACTACATTAGTGGTCTAATAATGCTTAGCGCGCTCGGCATAGTTCCATCATGCCGCTCAAAGTGTTGCCACAAATAATGCTTAGTTTGCGAAACCCGGTTATCTGGCTGGTGGGGAATGGGAGCCTAAGCTTCAACTGTTAATGCAATCAGAGACTACTCAGACTTAGACGTGGGCGATCCTATATATGAAGGGTTTGTTGAAACTGCAACTACCAGCAGAGCCACACTACTATCCCTCCAACAGGGTTATCCAAAACACTCTAGGAATTCCCAAAGCGCATTCTAATAAATCTAATAAGCCTAAGATGCCATAGTGGTTTCGCAGCGCGGTGTCACGAACACTAATGCAAATCTACTGGTTGAAAATATGCCCATTTGATTTTGCTGGGAACAGCTGATCTTTGTTTACTATTTTCAACCAGTAACTCAAGTGGTGTTCGTGTAATGCAGCGTGTATGTACACGCAACACTACTAAATGCAGAAACCACTATTAACAGGAGGAAAATGGCAAGATAATATAACAATATATGGTTTATGTAATGTAAAACAATTCAACATAACAAAAGAGAACCATTCCAAAACCATTTGATTAAATGTATAACCAGTAGTGAAATTACAATTAAAAACAATTTATTTACGGTACATTTTATTGTTTGAAACCATTCATGTACCATACAATGTACGGTATATTTAAACCCACGTATCAGTATTTTGAACAATTCATTAACAATAAAATGTATGGATTTGCAAAAAAATATATATGGAGAAAAATATTTTTTTATATTGTTACGATACTTAACAACCTGTATAATATATTGTAAAAATCTTATTTACAATTCACGGTATGGTATCCAACATTACATCTTATTGTTTTTGTATTTTTATTTTTACAGTGGTGTCTATTGTAAAAATATGGTTCTAAATAGTACTGTTACAATATAACGTTCGGTTTTTCTACTGTATTTTTTATTCGGGTTGGTAATAAATTTTTCTACAGCACATCTTATATGCTAGACGAATTGATAGAAAAAAAATTGGACCTGATTATGATTGATAACACGCTTCAAAGCCAGTCTATTTCTTCAGTGTGACTGTTATGCGGTTACATTGGTCAATGAGACAAAATGACTTGATATTTTTTTCAAAAATCCTAGAACAAACTTGAAATTTTTATTAAGGTAATCGAAAGTACTTGTGATTTGATGATGATCGCCGATATTAACTCAAAACCAGCAAAAAATGCGAATGTTACAATTATGCAGTTATGGGCAGTATATCAGTCGTAGATGCTCATAGTTTTATTGCACTTGGTTTATTGAATCCGGGGATATAACAGTAACTGTTAAAAGTTAGGTTTCGGATAATTATGCCTTTTTTACTACAATCTTTTTGACGTCAAGTGAAATAACCCAATTTTTCCTAAATTTGGACCATAGATAGACAACTAGTTAACAAAATTACAGTGAAAATTTGAGATTTTTTGATACCCCTTTCGAAAAGTTAACACTACAGTTAACTGTAGTTGATCATTTTTTGAAAGGTGAAAATTTTGCCTGCCCCGATCATTTTGTCTTACCCCTTTCATTCTGTTTGTCTCTCTAAGATTTCGTCAGGGATTCCTCCAGAAATTTCTTTAATCGGTCTTTCAGAAATTCGATGAAGAATACGATGTTGTTTCGAGGATTCTACCAGAAATTTCTCAATGAATTCCACCAGAAATGACTTGCTATCTGGCAGATAGTACCTGCAGATATCACTTGACATGATTCTCCCGGAAATTTATCCTCAAATTTTTATAAAAATATCAGATTTCTCTTAAGATGTCATCGAATATACCACCAGGAATTTGTCCGAATAGGTGACAGACGAAGGAAGATGGTATATTTATAGCCGCACTCAAAATTAGGGCTGGGACGATATCGATAAATCCGATAATATCGATAATTATCGGCATGAAATTATCGATACGATATCCGATATTCGAAAACCCGATATATCGGCTTATTTAGATTTATAGTTGAAAAGTTTCGAGTTTCACCTAAAAATAATATAGTGAGTGGATTGTTTTTCTTGTTTCGAAAAATTTGAACCTGTTGACAATATAATAGTAGATATTAATTTTTTTTGGAAAGCTGTTTGGAGTAAACCCAGACAATGTTTTGAAGTATGGCTGAATCTACTCTCATGCGTCCATCCAGTCATAAAAAATTGACTCATGGAGGTTTAGCAACAAACTTTTCTAGATTTCTCTGGAGTTACTCTGCCAAACGCATTGTCTTGTTCCTAGGAGTTTCAGACTTTTTCACAAATTTTAAACTGAATTTTCAAAATGTTTCTCCCTAAAACTTCTGCTGTACATTACCCCTTCCTTCCACTCCTCCGCTTCCACTCATCCGCTGTTGGCAAGTTGTTCGGTCCCCCATATCCTGACTATTAACCGGTGCAAACTGGTGGACTACATTTCTTGGTCCATCTTGATGGGTTCAGCTGCGATACCATCATTACCATCAGTTTTGTTGGGTTTGAGCTGGTGAATGGCATCCTTAGCTCCCTCAGCGTGGGAGTTGGATCATTTCCGTCATTTGCTGCACTGGCGTAGTCGTTTCCTCCGTTGCCGTGGTCTCCCGTGCCTACGTTCTCCAAGCCATTCAGGTTATTTTTTATTTTTTATTTAGTTTATTATCGTCAATTCAGTTAATTACATTTTAAAAGTCTATTTCTATGTGAAATTTTAAAGCTTCAACATCAATCCTATCGTAACATGAATTAACAAAGTAGGTGTAATTTATAAGCAGTTTCAAAATTTTCACTTTTGTTGTTCGCCATATTCCTGGCAGGGTAGGTCTCACCAGGTCTTCGAACGAAAGCCGTCTCCATCCATTCATCATACTTGTGAGCTTCTGCTGTAGGACCTCATTGAAGTGCTGCTTCCTCCTATCGATCACCTCATGTCCGTCCGTGAAGAGGCTTCGGCCTTATACCTTATCTTGAGCAAAAATATATAGGAGGAACTTATAATGAACACTGAGAGCAATTTCTGAAGTAAAGCTTGTGGAGGAACTTTTGGATGAAAATCCCCGGAACTAGTGGAGAAACCCTAAGGACCGGATTTTACCGGAATTCTATCTAGAAGAAAAATTAGATGCACCATGCCTAAAAGAAACTTAGGGAGAGAGCTTCCTGCAGAAAAACCATTAGAATTCTCTTCCATCTGAAAATAATAGAAGGGTCCTCGGAAGGAACTGCTGGAAATAAATATCCAGACAGAAATGTTAATCTGGAGAAATATTAGGGACTCCTGCAAAATAATCTCCAAAAGAAGTCTTACAACAATAAAATAAAATGCTATGGTAAACGCCCAGGGTATCTCCGAAAAACATCTCTTGGAAGAACCCCCACGAGGCCTTGAAAGGAATGCTAAAACTTAAGGAGCATTAGAAAAAAAAATCTGGAGAAAAATTCCCTGACAGAACTTTAAAAGAAAATATACCTGCGAGAATCTGAGCGAAAAATCACTAGGAGGAACTTCCAGCGAAAATAACCAGGAGGAACTTCTGGAGAGTAATTCCTTATGAAAAGCTTCTGTAAATATAAAATATTAGAGGAAAATATTGCAAATCATTCGGAAGAACTGCTGCTGAAAAACATTTAGAAGAAACACCAGAAAATCGCCAGAAGGATATTCTGGGGAAGAATATCCAAAAGGAACAGCTGAAACTGCTACTCAGAAGTAATTCCTGGAGGAAAATTCATATGAAAAGCTCCTGAAGGAAAACTCTTAGAACGAGCTTTTTTTTAGGTGGAACTTCAAAACAAACATTTTCCAGGAGTATTTTCAGAACAAAAAAACCGATTTAATCCACCTATGGTGAACAGAACCCTTCTTACACTTATTAAAAATATTGTTGTATTTATTCGTATTTAACAAATTGATTTTGTGTGATTGATCAAAAGTTCTAGAAAATATTGTGGATTTGGCATCTAGTGGATTGGTTTCCAAAATAGCATCAGACCATGGACTAAACTACCAGAAATGCCAGACACCTTCTAGAAACTTGTATCGGAATGTTAAAAAAAAATAGCTTACATATTCTGAAATATTGTATCTTTTGTTAACTGCCAAAAGATCTTGAATCGATTAACAAATGGATAAGAAAATCAGCGGGATATACTTTGTCTAATATCTATTAATCAGTCGAATAAAATAGCTCCGAAGTACTTGGTAGTCATGGTTATGGTGTAAAAATGATACATCTACTATGTAAACCAGTTTTGGCATTTACTAGTTATTTTGGCTGTCCAGTTCTTGCATTTTTCCCACAATATATAAATTCAAAGCTTTCATTTAACATATTGTTAGTTTTCATAGAATTCCTGTTTATTTGTAATTTGTTATTTATAATTTTATTGAAAATAATGACCTGCTAGTATACACTTTATATGAGGTCAGCATTATTAATAGAAAAATAATTTTCCTTAGACTGGTAAAAAAAGGAATTTATTGAAATACTCTTCGTAAGATATCTCAGTAACCAAATGTCCAATCGAAATAAAATTTCAGGGCCTTTTACAAGGATATTGTAGCTTTCATTTGATCCGGAGATATAACAGCTCAAAGTTGGCTATCGGAAAATTTTTCCTTTTTCAAAAATCTTTATAACTTCGTGAAGAATTGTCCGATCTTTTCCTAATTTTGTCCACTGATACACAACTAGTTGAGGAACTTACAGTAAACATTTGAAAATATTTGATGCACTTTTCGAAAAGTTACAGCTAATTGAATATTTTTTGAAAAGTGAAAATTTTGCCTGTTCCGATCATTTTGTCTATCCCCTGTATCTCTGTAACCAAATGTCCAATCCTAAGAAAATTTCTGAGCAATCTACTAGGATGTTGTAGCTTTCATTTGGTGCCAAGAGAACCCAAATCGATTGACACACGGCTGAGATATTCATCAATATGCTAAATGTCAAAAATCTCTCAAAAAGCTAACCTATATGACTTCAAAGTACTCATCGAAAGATATCTCGGTAACCAAATGTCCGATCGTAATAAAATTCAATAGGGTTCTACTAGGATGTAATAGCTTTCATTTGCAACTAAGAGAATTCAAATCGGATATCAGACGGCTGAGAAACGCGCGTGACTTTTTTTTGTAACATACGCACACACACACATACACACACACACACACACATACACACACACACACACACACACACACACACACACATACATACACACACACACAGACATTTGCTCAGTTGGTCGAGCTGAGTTGATTGGTATATAAGACTCGGCCCTGCGGGCCTCGGATCGAAAGTCGGTTTTTCGAGCGGTATTTATACCCTTCTTATGGGTGTAAGAAGGGTGAAAAAAACCTGAAAGAATCCCGAGTAATTCCCGAATATATTTATTAAATAATTGGGTGAACTCCTGGATGTATTTCCGAAAAATCCTCTGAAGAAATTTTTAAGAGCTACTGAAAGAACTTCTAAAGAACTTCTGAAGGTATTTCCAGCGGATCTCCTGAAGGAATGCCCAAAGGAACTCCCCCTCTGGAGAAATTTTAGATAAAATTTCCGTAGAATTTCTAAAGGAATTCTCGAAGAGCTATTGGAGGAGTTCTCGGCAGAACTTCTGGAGGAATTTTCTTCAGCTACAGGAGAAAATTTGTGGAGCAATACCGGATGGAATTCCGGGAGCAATCCCAGAAGGCATGCCCGAAGCAATTCCGAAGGGAATTCCTGGAAAAATCCCGGAATATGGAATTTCTAAAATCCGGAATCTGGATCTGGGAATCCAGATGATTCTCACAATCAACTAATATGGCAGAATCATCTGAAAGCAACTCAGAAAACCTTCTGAAAGGATCCTGGGGAAAACCCAAAAGAAACTACTAGAGGAAAAAACAAAGATCCTGGGGGAATATCTAAACTGGGAATTCCGGAGCAATCCCAGAGGGAATGCCTGGAGCAATTTCAAAGGGAATGTCTGGAGGAATTCCGAAATTCTCGATAGAACTCCTGGAGGAATTTCCAAAAGAACTCCTACAAGAATTTGCCGAAGAAACTCCTGGAAGAATTTATGAAAAGACTCCGGAAGGTGTGTCCGAAAATACTCCCCAATGATTTTCCTTTAACTCCTCGGGGAGCTCCTGTAAAACTATTTAAAAATTTCCGGGAGATTTCCCGAAGGGAGTTCCTGGAGGGGGATTGCTCCAGGCATTCCTGGAGGAATCCTGGAGAGATCTCCTGAAGCAATCCCGGAAGAAATTCCTGGAGCAATCCCGGAGGCAATTCCTTGAGCAATCCCGGAGGGAATTCCTGGAGCAATCCCGGAGGGAATCGCTGGAACAATCCCGGAGGAAATTCCAGGAGCAATTTCGGAGGAAATTCCTGAAGCAATTCCGGAAGGAATTCTTGGAGCATTCCCGGAGGGAATTCCTGGAGCAACCCCGGAAAGAATGCCTGGAACAATCCCGAAGGAAATTCTTGGAGCATTCCCGGAGGGAATTCATGGAGCAATCACATAATGAATTCCTGGAGCAGTTCCGGAGGAAATTCCTGGAACAATTCCGGAAGAAATTCATGAAGCATTCCCGGAGAGAGTTCCTGGAGCAATCCCGGATAGAATTCTTGCAGCAATCCCGAAGGGAATTCCTGGAGCAATCCCGAAGGAAATTCCTGGAGCAATTCCGAAAGGAATTTCTGGAGCAATCCCGGAGGGAGTTCCTGGAGCAATCCCGGAGGGCATTCCTGGAGCTATCCCGGCGGACATTCCTGGAGCAATCCCGAAGGGAATTCCTGGAGCAATCCCGGAGGGAATCGCTAGTACAATCCCGAAGGAAATTCCAGGAGCAATTCCGGAGGAAATTCCTGAAGCAATTCCGGAACGAATTCCTGGAGCATTCCCGGAGGGAATTTCTGGAGCAACCCAGGAAAGAATTACTGGAACAATCCCGAAGGAAATTCTTGGAGCAATCCCGGAGGGAATTCATGGAGCAACCCCGTAGTGAATTCCTGGAGCAATTCCGGAAGGAATTCTTGGAGCATTCCCGGAGGGAATTCCTGGAGCAACCCCGGAAAGAATTCCTGGAAGAATCCCGAAGGATGTTCCTGGAGCAATCCCGGAGGGAATTCATGGAGCAATTCCGTAGTGAATTCCTGGAGCAATTCCGGAGGAAATTCCTGGAGCAATTCCGGAAGAAATTCGTGGAGCGTTCCCGGAGGGAGTTCCTGGAGCAACTCCGGAGAGAATTCTTGGAGCAATCCCGAAGGAAATTCCTGGAGTAATCTCGGAGGGAATTGCTGGAACAATCCTGGAGGAAATTCCAGGAGCAATTCCGGAGGAAATTCCTGGAGCAATTCCGGAAGGAATTCTTGGAGCATTCCCGGAGGGAATTCCTGGAGCAACCCCGGAAAGAATGCCTGGAACAATCCCGAAGGAAATTCCTGGAGCAATCCCGGAGGGAATTCATGGAACAATCCCGTAGTGAATTCCTGGAGCAATTCCGAAGCAAATTCCTGGAGCAATTCCGGAAGAAATTCATGAAGCATTCCCGGAGAGAGTTCCTGGAGCAATCCCGGAAAGAATTCTTGCAGCAATCCCGAAGGAAATTTCTGGAGCAATCCCGAAGGGAATTCCTGGAGTAATCCCGAAGGAAATTCCTGGAGCAATTCCGAAAGGAATTTCTGGAGCAATCCCGGAGGGAGTTCCTGGAGCAATCCCGGAGGGCATTCCTGGAGCTATCCCGGCGGACATTCCTGGAGCAATCCCGAAGGAAATTCCTGGAGCAATCCCGGAGGGAATCGCTAGTACAATCCCGAAGGAAATTCCAGGAGCAATTCCGGAGGAAATTTCTGAAGCAATTCCGGAACGAATTCTTGGAGCATTCCCGGAGGGAATTTCTGGAGCAACCCAGGTTAGAGTTACTGGAACAATCCCGAAGGAAATTCTTGGAGCAATCCTGGAGGGAATTCATGGAGCAATCCCGTAGTGAATTCCTGGAGCAATTCCGGAGGAAATTCCTGGAGCAATTCCGGAAGAAATTCGTGGAGCATTCCCGGAGGGAGTTCCTGGAGCAACTCCGGAAAGAATTCTTGGAGCAATCCCGAAGGAAATTCCTGGAGTAATCTCGAAGGGAATTGCTGGAACAATCCTGGAGGAAATTCCAGGAGCAATTCCGGAGGAAATTCCTGGAGCAATTCCGGAAGGAATTTTTGGAGCATTCCCGGAGGGTATTCATGGAGCAATCCCGTAGTGAATTCCTGGAGCAATTCCGGAAGAAATTCATGGAGCAATTCCGGAAGAAATTCTTGGAGCAATCCCGGAGGGAATTCCTGGGGCAATCCCAGAAAGAATTACTGGAGCAATCCTGAAGAAATTCCTGGAGCAATCCCGGGGGGTTTTCCTGGAGCAATCCCGGAGGGTATTCCTGGAGCAATCCCGAAGAGAATTCCTGGTGCAATCCCGGAGGGAATGTCTGGAGGAATTCCGAAATTCTCGATTGAACTCCTGGAGGAATTTCCAAAAGAACTCCTGCAAAAATTGCCGAATGAACTCCTGAAAGAATTTATGATAAGACTCCGGAAGGAGTTTTCGAACATACTCCCCAATGAATTTTCCTCCTGGAGGAGTTCCTGTAGAACTTATGAAAAAATTCTCGGGAGGATTCCGGAAGGAAGTTTCTGGAGGGGGATTGCTCCAGGCATTCCTAGAGGAATCCCGAAGGGAATTCCTTGAGCAATCCCGAAGGAAATTCCTGGAGCAATTCCGAAGATAATTCATTAAGCAATCCCGGAGGGAATTCCTGGAGCAATCCCAGACGGCATTCCTGGAACAATCCCCTGGGAATTCCTGAAGCAATCCCGAAGGAAATTCCTGGAGCAATTCCGAAGGGAATTTATTAAGCAATCCCGGAAGGAATTCCTGGAGAAATTCCGGAGTGAATTCCTGGAGCAATATCTTTGTAAATTCCTGGAGCAATCCCGGAGGGGATTCCTTGAGCAATTCCGATGGAAATTCCTGGAGCAATCCGGAAGGGAATTCCTAGAGGAATCCCGAAGGGAATTCTTGGAGCAAGCCCTTGAAAAATATTTTGGTACCACTCCTGCAGCCGGAATTTCTAGAGAAAATGGATGTTCTAGAAAAATTGAATAAGCTGCGGAATATTCCTTTCGTTCCTAGGAGGAATTCCTCGAAAATTTCTGATATTATTTTGCCAAGAAGTCTTCCCTGAAAGAATAATTTTCGTATCAATAATGATAATTTTCTATTATTAGTTACTAATACGTTTTTATATGTTTCAGGATGATAATGCATACGTCTTCGAGTCAATGTTGCATTCGCTCTGCCGCCGTCGGAAAACCGGAAAACCCGCTTTTAGCTAATTAGCTCGACGATCCGTATCCGCATTCAGCACGGGCGCCTCCCGGTCGGTTCAAGATCCTCCTTGGGCATACAGTATTTCCGTGCCAGTGCCTGCCATAAATTTAAAAATAGTTTAAAAATAAAGCTTAGCTAATTTTGAAATGCCTATAGACCGCCAGATAATGTGCAGGCTATGTCCCAGTTGGGACGTAACGTCAGAAGGCAGAAGAAAATAATTGAATAAACAACTTCTGGTACAAACTTAGTTCATTCATTCATTCTCGTTTTCTCTTCTATGGCTGGTTTAATTATGTTTTTATTCTTTTTCGTTTTGAATTTAGTGTATTTCTTGTATTTTCTTCAACTATTTAAAACTGAGCGAAAAAGGATGAAAATATAATTTAATCTGCCATTGAAGAGCATTTCAAATCGATACCATTTTACATCTCTTTAATTACATCATATGCGTGTACATCGAATTTATTACATCGCGCAAATTACATCGGATCTGTTTATTACATAGAAAGCCGTCGAGTACATCGGGCTGTGTAATATTAATCAATCGATGTAACGACCTGGTTGCAGCGGTTTCGATGTAATATTCAACAACTTTTTTTGCTGTGTAGTGTGAACTGGGCGATGGATTTCCATGAAAATCGTTCAAGGTGTTACGTCTGTTTGTCTGTGGAAAAAGTTTCAACGATGAAAAACAAGAAAGGATAAGTTTTTTAATTATATTTTGTATAATTAGTCACGAGTTTCGGCTCTGTAAAGCTGTTCACGGCGATTGAGCCTTTAGACTGGTTAAAAAAAATAAAAAAAAGAAATGAATAGACCAAGGGTTCATTCAAATATTATGCAGCGCAAAATTAGACACCCTCCCTCCCCCACGTAACAACTTTTGTATGGGAAATTTTGGAATTTGTATGAAGCGTAACACAGCGCTAGACCCCCTACCTCCCCCTTGAGCGTTCCGTAATATCTGAACTTACTCAAGACCAAACTGCGAGCAAATACACCGCTTGTTTTAAATTTGTTTGACCAGCTTTAACCTATTTCAGATGTAAACATTAACAAATTGCAACAGTCGGAATCATCTGAGATATACACTAGCCTGGTACACGGTTTTTATGGAAAAATACAAAAAATGGAAAAACTCAAGTTCCTGTATACTTTTTGAGTTCCACTTTGGTCCCATATCAACTGTGCAAAATTTCAGATCGATCGGAAAAAACTATATTTTAGCGCCCGCCATTCTTAGTTTTTCATACGATTTACTATGGTGAAACTTTACTCCTGCAAAGAAAAATCGCTAGGAGTCACCCCTAGATCCCTAAAAATAAGTCGACAAATGATTTCTGTAGGAAACTTCACTAGGAATCAGAACTCTGAAGACATAAAATCGATGCGACGTTCCTGGAAAAAGTTATTAGGCCTCACCCGATCGATAAAATAACGAGATTTTATTAATTAAACTAATTAATTGGGTTCTTTAAGGGTATCCGGATTATTTTACAATCGGATTCTCCACCCAAAAATTAGTCGAAATCCAAAATTTCATAATTTTTGGAGTGCGGGAACTATTTTTAAAATGCCTTTAAAGTTTGTATGGGAAAATTTTTGTGTTCGGGTCGAACTGTCATTTTATCGATTGAACTGTCATTCTATCCACGAAAATTGAAACTATTTTGTTGTTTCAACCATCAAAATAAAGCTATTGGAATCTAATAAAATCGCGTTATACTCAGAAAAATGAGCTCTATCGATTAGGCTATAGAAAATAGCAATATTTTATTCACTAAACAACCCAATTATCGATTTTTGCGGCTTAACCAGCCGAATGGAAGTTTTACTTTATTCCAAAAGCTAGACTTTACATATACTGGCGTGAGTGAGAAATGGACAAATTGAGGTGAAATTTGCGAAAAAGTTACTCGTCCTCTCGGTGAGACTCGAACTCACGACTCCTACTCACTAGACAGGCGCGTTGCCGCTACGCCACGAGAAGACTCGAAGACGTAGCTGCTAACCTGAATTCAAGTTCAACACAAAATTCCGAGGTTATCTTTTTCACAGATTGCACCCCTTTCGGATGGAATGAGATGTACATCCACACTACGCATATATTGTATATGTAAAGCCTAGGCGAGAGCGCATTGTTTTTTTTTGTGTGTTGGAGGTCCACACACCTCTCATCGACGACTGTGTCGAAGAGATCGCGTGGTGAGCGGAAAGCTTCCAACGGGTCGCGACGTTCTCAAACGACCGGTTACGGAAAATGAGTCCGTTGCTCGATGACATAATTAAATTAATTAATTATCGATTTTTGCGGCTTAACCAGCCGAATGGAAGTTTTACTTTATTCCAAAAGCTAGACTTTACATATACTGGCGTGAGTGAGAAATGGACAAATTGAGGTGAAATTTGCGAAAAAGTTACTCGTCGAGTCTTCTCGTGGCGTAGCGGCAACGCGCCTGTCTAGTGAGTAGGAGTCGTGAGTTCGAGTCTCACCGAGAGGACGAGTAACTTTTTCGCAAATTTCACCTCAATTTGTCCATTTCTCACTCACGCCAGTATATGTAAAGTCTAGCTTTTGGAATAGAGATTTTATTATTTATTGTTATTCCTTACATGTTAAACAGCGTTTGCATGCCATTCGGTTTTCAGTCAATAACTTTTTTCCGACGCCTCAGATCGCTTTGCGGTCTTCGAAGGGTTGGTTCCTCGTAAACTTTCCAGCAGAAATCTTTCATCGATTTATTTTTCGGGGTTGAGGAGCAACCTGTGGTGATTTTTCTTTGAAAAAGTGATTTTCCCCATACTAAATCGTATGAAAACTTAAAATGGCTGGCGCTAAAATATAGTTTCTCCGATCGATCTGAAATTTTACACAGTTGATATGGGACCAAAATGGAACTCAAAAAGTGTACAGGAGTAAAATGTCTTTTTGTGTCCCACGCTAATATACACACTTAACTTTTATTACCGGGCTCGGTTATCAGATTACCGAATTCTCAACAGCTGCGCTCTCGATAATCACCTCGGTAATTGAATTCGACCACCGATCACTCGGTACTACATTATTTGGGACAAAATGTCAAAAACAACCGAGGTGTTCGTTAAAAAAGAGCTGAATACTCTGTAATTTGAATACCGAGTAATCAGCAACTTTTCTGCTTCGATTACATCAGGGATTACATATATTAACCGAGATCCTCAGCAATAAAACTTTTTGAGGGCGAAAAAAGCGAAATATGAAACAAAAAATAAATGAAAGTGTAAATTAATTTTGGTTTTATTTCATGCAGAATTGTTGTTTTCTAGTAAAAACAAAGTCACATCCAATGTGCTTTCTCAAATAGGCAGTACGCTGTAAGATTCGCCTCGGGATTTGAAAGTCGTCATCAAATCGTCCATCCACTGGAAGATGGCGGTGATTGTTCCGTGTTGGATGCATTTGGAGCTGTCTACCAGCGCCAAGGTACATTTGTTTTGCCAACGATTTGCTGCATTTTTTTGGTTAAAATCAGTTCATATACACTATAAAATACTTAAAGCGTACTTACTTGAGTTATTGTCGATATCTTGACTTTTTATGAGTTTCCACAAGCACAGATCAACAAGAACCACAAGAATTACGAATTGCCATTCGGACAAATTAGCTTCTTTAACGGTATTGAGATAATTGGCTTCTTTAACGGTGTTGAGATTATTCGATATTCTGAATCTGCATGTCAAACTGAGCCGAAATCCAAATTTTCATGAATTTTGGAGTCCGGGAACCTATTTAAAAATCAATTTGAAGTTTGTATGGGAGCGATTTGTCGAATCACCCCTCGTCGCACATTGCACTGGGCGGAGCTGTCAAACAGTTGCCCAGCTGTCAAAAGGTGATTTCAAAAAATCTTTTTGAAATTGATTTTAGGTACCAAAACAAAGTTCTAAAAATCTGAAAAAAAATCAGAGTGACTCAGAAAAAGGTGCTCTTCCATATAAAATCATAAAACTAATACATTTTTCTTAATTTAAAAACCCAATTCTATATTCAAAATCTGCACGCAAAACTTAGTCAAAATCAGCTTTTTCATGAATTAAGGTGCCTGTGAAATTATTTAAAAATCAATTTGAAGTTTATATTGACGGTTTTCCCTCTTATCGAACGCGACGATTTGAGCAGCCAATCAGCAGGCAGGAGTCTGACGTTTCTCCGATCTCACTAACACAAACAGCAGCAGAGGTGGTGCTTGATTGGTTGCGATGATTCAGAAATGCCGACTGGAAGTTGGTAGCGCGTTTTGTTATGAAAGCAACATACAATATGAGAGCGATTTGTCGAATGACCCTCGTCGCATTTTGTACTGGGCGGATCTGTCAACCAGTTGCTCAGCTATCAAAAGGTGATACGAAAAAAATCTCTTTGAAATTGATTTTAGGTATTAAAATAATGGTCCGAAAATCTGAAAAAAAAATCATAGAGGCTCAGAAAAAGACGCTCTTTCGTATAAAACTAAAAAATCAATAAATACAATTTTCAAAATTTTAAAACCCAAATTGACCACTTCACGGCGAAATTCTATCTCTTTTACTCCTTCAGAGAGTTTGAAAACATCAGGACCAGTACCTGTCAAATTTGACAGGTATTGGTCCTGTTGTTTTCTAATTTCCCGTAGGAGAGAAAGAGAGCGATTTCTTGATGACGTCACCGTGCAATGGGCAATAGGGTCCTAAAATGAAAAATATTTCCCCGGTTTTGCTGCATAACACGAAAGAGCATGCTTTTCTGATCTCAATGGTAATTTTTCCGAACTTAAACAATAACAGAATAGTTAATAAACTTGAAAATAAAATAATGATGAGCAGGTCTTGTTTGACATTCGAGGTCAACCTTGACGTAACGAAAGTGAAACGGCGGGTTGCAAAAGACACCACATTGGCTCACTTTTGACAATAAATGTTCCTGTTTGACATACACGGTAAACCAAATTTACCCAAAATTTAGTGCTAAACAAGGAGTGTTGCAAAAATTATTAAAATTTTTGAAAATATATTTTATGGGCTTTACCTAATATGAATACTTAAAAAATGAGTAAACATGTCGTTTTAATCAATGCTTGATCGAATTATGCAGAAATTGAGATAGGCCTTTAGGAGCCTATTTGCTTGTGCTATTAAAAATTATTTCGCAACTCGTTTAAAATTATTTTTTGTAATTACGTTGTGAAAAGTTGAACATTTCAGTTGGCTGAAGTATGCTGAAATGGCCTACTTTTCACACCTAATGCAAGTGTGCCGAAAAGTACTTCGGCACTCTTAAGAGTGCTGAAAAGTAGCACTTTTCGGCACTTTTGCTCGTACGCACTTTTTACTTACCACCATGCCTTCCGTAGATTCAGCCTCTGCTTCTACATCTACTGAGCAGCTTGAATCCGAATCAGGACGATTTCAATTCGGATTCGAACTACAAATCAAGTGTAGGTAGAGGCAGCTGCTGAATCTGCTTTTGCTTTTGCCCGCGCACAACTGTTTGACAACTGGAGCTCGATCGTTGGTGACGCCTACTACACCAGAGCCTACCTGATCACACGAAAAACTACGCCGACGCGCATGAGCGCGCGCACGTGGTTCCTACTGATACATGTTTGTGTAGCTAGATGGGTGTTTTTCGTTATTACAAAAAACTTTGTATGCAACTCGTTGCAAAACTCGATTTTTTCAGCACTCGTCGTATTTATCCAACTCGGCAAGCCTCGTTGGATAAATGTACGACTCGTGCTGAAAAAATCAACTTTTTGCAACTCGTTACATAAATAACTAATTTAGGTTCAAAAAAATCGCTCATTCACTGTACCAATGACACACGGAACCAGAAATCAACCCAAATATAGGTTCTTTTCACTCATATCGGCTCTTCCGTGCGAGAACCCATATTTGGCTATACCGCGTTAAAGCTCTGAGTGGGTAGTTTCCGTTTGATGCCGGCAGAAAATTGCAACCCATCGCAAAGTTCTTTCTACCTAGCGTTAACTTTCGAAGTACCCTAGTGGGTTGAAATAAACCCACTTTTGGGTAAACGACAAAGAACCCAAATTTGGCTTCTCGCACGGACATTTTCGGCTAGGTAGCTGCTTCTCGCTTTGTTTTTGACAACAATGCGAGCGGGAGAGCGAGAAAACAACCCACTGCTGGGTAAAAAGTTCAAGCGATATACTTATTTTTGCGTTCTTTTAACGTATTTTTTAGGTAATCTGTTTTTTCCGTGCAGCAAAGCATTGTGCTGCATAGGCTTCTCAACTTTTTTTTCGTGACGTTTGGCTGTCATGTCATGGGAAAAAAAGCAAAAAAAATGCAGGTGTTCCACTTCTACTCGTTTGCCAGCTAGCAGTGCTTTTCAGCACCTCGGAATCGCAATATTCGCGCAAGTAAAACGAAAATTTCGTTCCGTCCGTAATCGGTCAGTGCGGTTAGTGCCCTGAAGAATCACAAAAACGCAAAGATTCGCCGAAAAATAGTGTGGAAAATTGTGCAAACTTGAGTGGTGGAGAATCATTCGGTGCTGTTGATAGCGAGCGGAATTAGGTGCAGCCAGTGCAGATTCGAGAGTGCGAAGCGAAAACGTAATAAAAAGAGATGACGCGTTAGAAAATCCCGGATCATTTCTGTCTGTGTAGCGAGGATAATTTATTTTGTGCTAGGTGTTCTGCCAGCGGCGGTTCCTTGTTGCGTGTGTGTTGTCGGGTGGAATTATGTAATTGTGGATAAGTTGGGGCAAAAATTTGGAAGACGAATATGCTGAATATTTCGAAGTAACCGGGAGTGTGGCAAATCGGGGTCGAAAGAATTGATAACGGATGAACGAGTAGGAAATTACGCAGAACCGCGAGGGCAACAAAACACAGTAAAGCGAACTGGGCGGACAGCGACGGAAGGGAAAACGAGCAGGAGCAGCTGCAGTCGTATGCAATCTTTCTCTGTTTTCAGCTGAATCTTGCTCGTCAGTTAGGGGAATCAGTCAGTGTTAGTGTGCCGCCGGTTTGGTTGTGTTTTACGGGCGAATATTCCAAATGCCGCCAAGAAGAAGAGCTGGGGTTCAAAGATTATGCAGTGTTCCATGCTATCTTGCAGAACTTCATAAAAGTCGTGTCATGGGATGTACTGAGGACAGTGGACAGAGGACAGTGGGTTAATTTGTAATTTGTAATTTGTAATTTGTAAGTTTATTTATACGATAGCCTGTCAGTGTACAAACTTTAAATCTGGTCAAGGAATCGAACATTATTGGAAAAAAATACAATTTAAATTTGGAAACTAAATGAAACAAACAAATTAATACAACAAAACCTAGCAATTTAACAAATGACAATAGGTGAATTACTTTGTTTAATTAATTAAACTAGTCTTTTAGTTGACATTTTGAAGGAAGGCAATGTTGGTTTCTGTTTGACATCGTTTGGCAGACCATTCCAGTAGGTAGCTCCATACACCAGCACACTCTTCCCACTGGTGGTGGTATGCCGGGGAATGATGAAACAGCGAGTGCGCTGCTGCTGTCCTCGTTGTAGGTGTTCCTCGATGTAATCCGGTAGATTCCCGCAGTACGCCTGTCGCATGAAGCAGCATATTCGGAGCCGATAGTTGGATGGCAAGTCGACTCCAAGAATTGAGTTCCGAACGGCTGCAGTTGTTTCTCGCTGGCGAAGGTTATACACAAAACGTATTGCAGATTTGAAGCATCTGTGCAGTCGCTCCTTGAGAGCTACAGATAGTCCTGGGTAGTATACGACGTCAGCATACATGAAGATGGGCATCACTACCGCTTGAACGAGCTTTCGTCGAGTCGCTAATGAGAGCACCGAGGCGAACCGACGAAATGTACGCAACACATTGTACGTTCTCAGGACTACATCGTTCACTTGATGAGACCATGATAGGCAGCGATCCAGTTTAAGCCCAAGGTTTGTTACTTCGGTGGATAACGGAACGACTTCTCCACAGAAGATTATGTTGGTCTGTGGCATAATTGGTCTTGACTTGTTGAAAATGATCGCTTGAGTCTTCTGTGGATTGGGAGCTAATCGGTTTGCATCGGCCCAGCGAGATATTGCCTCAAGGTCAATGTTGATCTCGCGTACAAGTCTGTCGATTTCGGAAGCTGGACCGGAAATGTAGACTTGCAGGTCATCGGCATACAGATGGTAGTTGCATTTGAGGGACAAAGGCAAACTATTAATGTACATGCTAAAAAGCAACGCGCTAAGACAGGATCCCTGAGGTGTACCGTCGACGATATCCCTCTCACCAGATACCACACCTCCTAGGCGCACTGACTGCTTTCGGCGTACTAAGAATGATGAAATCAGGTCGCAAGCTGCCTGAGAGAAGAAGAACTCGCGTCGGAGTTTGTTACCCAAAATCTCGTGGCTTACGCAATTGAAGGCGAGAGAGAAGTCCACAAGAATCATAACCGTGCAGAGATCGTTATCAAGATTCATGTACACGTCGTGTACAACTTTGGCGAGAGCAGTCGTTGTACTGTATCTGTTCCTGTAGCCTGATTGAAATCTTGCCAGTAGGGGTGCATTGGGATTGTCGAGATGTTCTGTTATTTGCGACAACAGTATTTTCTCCAACACTTTGGAAATCGCAGGTAGGACACTGATTGGACGAAAATCTTTGGGCAGAATAGGGTTTGGTTGTTTTGGAATGGGAGTGATGATTGCTTTTTTCCAGTTAGCCGGGAAGGATTTGGATTCGATTATTGAGTTGTACAAATGGGAGAGATGAGGAAGGATGAACGGGCAGAGCAACTTGATGAAGGAAATCGGCACTTCATCAGATCCTGTTGCGTTCGTCTGTATATCATATATTTTCCTGCAGATTTCCTCGTTATCCGTTTGTCGAAAATTGAACTCAGGAATACCTCGGTCGATTGCTGAACGGTGGAGTGGTGCTGTGGGTGCCTGAGCTTGCCCTGCGTTTTGCAGCAGGCGATGGCCGTCACTGAAGAAGCTATTCAGTTCGTTTGCATCTAATCCTTCGGGCGGTGTATTCTTTTTGGCGTTGTTATGGATCCCTTCTCTCCTCAGATTGGACCACAACTTTTTCGCAGGTAGGTTATGGTCAAAATGCAGTTCGGCATAACGCTTCTTTGCAGCAAAAATGAGTGAATTGGCTCTGTCTCGTTTACGTTGATAGTCCAACCATTGTTCATTCCCTCTGGCTCTATTTGGATTACGAGAATAGAGAACGTAAGCCATATTCCTCAGTGCAATGGCTTGCTTGATGGTTTCAGTAATCCAGGGCGTATGCTTGTCCCGTACTACGATAGTGCGTTCAGGTGCATGGCGCTCGACCAACTCCTTCAGCTCAGTTGTGAGCAAATCCGCCTTTACCGTCGTGTCTTCAGATTCGTAAAACGGTTGGAAATCAGTAGTTTGGAAGTCGGCCTGCAGTTGTACAGGGTCTATAGCACGGAAGTTTCGGATGCGTATGGTTTGGGGAGCGGATCTTCGCACTTTAATTCTTGCTAGCAGGTAAACCACTTCGTGGTCCGAAATGGTGTTACCGGTACAGGTCTTCGATTTGATTACCGAATCAGAAGAATCCGTGATCATCAGGTCGATAGTAGTTGCAGTTTGCTCGGTAATACGTGTAGGTCCAGTAGGAAGCACTGATAGATTAAACGTAGCGTTTATGCGGGTTAGTGCT
This sequence comes from Aedes albopictus, assembly GCF_035046485.1. Lineage (NCBI taxonomy): Eukaryota > Metazoa > Arthropoda > Insecta > Diptera > Culicidae > Aedes > Aedes albopictus. The sequence goes on along the minus strand of NC_085138.1, from coordinate 402,940,150 downwards.
ACATGGTTAAGCGTAGGTTGAGTTGAAGCCACATTGATGTTGAAATCGCCTATTACGAAAAGCTTGTCGTATCCGATATCGAGGAGGTCCAACAGTAGCTTCTCGTAACATTGGGAGAAGTGTGGATTTGAAGAGATGGGATTGTAGAGCGCTACCACACATACCTTCAGCTCGTCAATCTTTAGTTGGACGGCTAGAAATTCGAAGCGTTGGCCTACAGGAACTGACGGAACTGACGAAACAATTGTAATTGTAATTGAATTTATTAATCATACGTGAACCATCTTGTACATTTATCGGGTCAAGGAAACTTTGAGGGGAAAAAATACTGATCTAAACTAAAAACTTCAAAATTCTAAGAATCGGATATTGAAGCTTCCCTTTTGATGTTTTATGGAGTTTTTACTTCTTACTGTTATTACTTAAGATATTCCTTAATAGAAATTAAATTCAAAAACATCCCTTAAGAATTATTCTCAAATTTTCTCTCTTTGCTGGCTTTATTTCGAGACCTTCTATCGTTTCATTAGAAGTTTCTTTGGTTATTTTACTAAAAATTACATTAAAAATCCTTTCGCGAGTTACACATGGCAAATTTTGTAGCCGCATCAGTCGTCTAAACATTTAAGCGGTTTGATTCCCGCTGCATTCGTGGACAACTTTTCGTCAAACGGCTACAGGGCTATTGGGCCACAGGGTGTTGTCTTGTCCGTTGTCTCGTATTGGCGATGTTCAGTATGTGTAGCATCTGGTTGGAACTTTAATTTTTACATTAACATTTACATGTAATTCGTTTAGAATAGTTATGATAATAACTTTGTCTAAAATCATGCGGAAGTTCCGTAAAAATTCTTCTGCTAGACCCTAAATTTCAAGGTTATTGAAATTAAAGAGTTTTATAAGTTTTTGGCAAAGATTTGAAACCTCTTCTAACATCCGACCCTGGAGGATGCCTCGGGTAGCTGTTTAACTTTTGTATTCTTAATATAGTTTATCCTATATGATTCAGTAGAAAGTTTTCCAAAAAGTTGAGTAAAATTTCTGGGATTTTTTTTTCTATAAGTGTACCTAGCAATAATACTCAAATTCTTTTAACTGCATTTTATCGAACATAGCGAAAAGTGTGCAGAATAAGTAATTCAATAAATAAAATAACGATTGTTGACATCAATCAAACATTTGGGATCAATAAAAATGTTTGTTTCAACTATTTTTCAACATTTCGTGTCTTATTTTTATGTTATAATTTTCTGTGGCAGATGTTTCGTGGAATTACTTTCTATATTTATTTATTTCGTTATTGCCACTTCTTGTCTGTCCCACAGTAACACCCCACGTCAGAAACGAAAGCATGACAGCATTCATTTACATTATAGGTAGCTATCTAACAAGCAGCAGTCAGTGACAACGGGATTTGCAAGTGTATCAACTTGTCTGCTGTGTACCTTATGATATAACTATTGTGAACTGTTTACCGCTTTGTGAGTCAATAAAGTTGGATTGAAGACGTTGCTGAATGGGAATAAAAGAAATTCGCTCGGGATAGAAAGTGCCTACCGAAAAAATAAGCAAAAGAAAATGAAGTAAAAAATGAATGTGAAGTAATCCAGAAAAAGATCACCGAAAAAAAAAAGTTGAAGCAGAGTTTCGGCGCTAGAATGCCGGGGAGAAGCACCGCCAACGTTCGTCAAGATAATGGGATTTTTTGTGAGTCTGTACGTAAACTTGGAGACGAAGCAAACGAAAAGAAACGGTCACAGCATCAGCAGCAGTAATTGTCGTGGCCTTGAAAAGGAACGAGTTTGAATCGAAAAAAAAGTTCATTAGCAAGTGCTTCAGAAAGAGAGACGCACGCAACGTGATTAGAAGCGGCAGTGATTGATAGTGTCAAACAGTGTGTCATCAAAGTTACGCTTCTAGAGAGTCGCACTTAGATGACGTCGTCATCGAACATTGACTCGCACTTCTCACCGGCTGGTGGAGGAGGTGGCGGTGGTGGTGCATCCGGGTCCAATCAAACGCCCCAGTACCCCTACCAGCAGCAACAGCAGAATCACCTGCCTTCGCAACACCACAATCATGCCCACCATCCCAATCAACACCTCCAGCATGCGAAAAAGCAATCGTTTCCGATTGTATTGCCACCGATGACCGCCTTGGTAACGCCTGCTACAAACATGGATTCGTTGACGTCACCAATACCGGCGACTGGGCGTACCATTTCGCGCCAGAGGCCAACCGTGGCTCGGGAAGCCGAGGGGAAAGCGACCACTCTGCCGTCCCGGGTATCTCAGCTGTACTACAAGCATGGGCTGTTCTTGTCCAGCTATCCGACCTGTGCGACCAGCATTGCCATAGCCGTCATCATTTTTTGTTGGTGAGTGATGATTCTTTTAATTTTTTTAGTCTATCGCTAATTAGGTACTAGCTGACATTGATGAATCGTATAAACTCCATTACTCCTCCTCCACAACTCCTTAGTGTGAAGTCTCAAGAATGCTGCTTCTTAATTTGTATTTATCATATCAATTGTATCTTACGGCAGAACAGTGGAACAGCAGTTTACTGAGTTTTACAAACGAAGGACATAAACGCAACTTACAGCCTAAATTGAAATTTATCAACAAAGAAACATTTTCAGTGATTATTTTATGCATAACTAGCTGTCCTGGCAGACGTTGTACTGCTTAGTACTGCCATTTTGGTGTGATAGTTTGACAACTGATGTGGGATCATTGCAGCACCGCACTCTTAGATTAGTTTTAGTGCGTTCGTTTCGAATGTCTCCCCCGCTCATAACAATTTCAGTAATTTTACAATTGTTCTTGTTTTAAGTTGATTTTCGTAACTTTTTCTACATATAAACACGGCCTATATGAATACGAATCGAACCGTGCAAGGGCCATGCTGATTGGTTCACTCGTTCATGAGTTTTGTAGCCTCAAAGGAACTTCAAACTCATTTATATATATATAGATAGATTTAAACATACGAATATACCTCCCTCTCCTGGTCATGGGGATTGTCGAAACTGAAGTGCAAATTCATTACTTCTTCTTCTTCTTCTTTATGGCTCTACGTCTTCACTGGGACTTGGCCTGCCTTGCTTCAATTTAGTGTTCTTGGAGCACTTCCATAGTTACTAATTGAAGAGTTTTCTTTGCCTGCCATTGCATGAGTTTGTATATTGTGAGGCAAGTACAATGATACACCATGTCCAGGGAGTCGAGATCATTTTCACGATTGGAACGGTAATCGAACCCGCCGTCTCAGGATTGGCGATCCATAGTCTTAACCACTATAGGCTAACTGGAGACCCCTTATCCGAGATATGACAGTTCAAAAATTAGTTGTCTAAAAAATAGTGTGTTACCAGAACGGAGCTAAATTCGCGAAATATTAACAAATCGAGCTCAATTGTACTCAATTATCTCATTTGTACCAATGATGCATATATAATAGGTTGACAAACAGTCAAAATTTGAAAAAAAAATTCATGCACTCTATGAAAAGTTACAGCATGATGAACTTTTTTTTTGTGAGAGAAAAAAGTTGCTTTGAGAAAGGACTACCCCCTGTATACCGTTTGCTTCAATTCTCCAACAGGAGTTTCAATTCCTAATTTCTTCTGAAATTCATAAAAGGTGCCATCTGAGATTTCTTCAGGAACTTTTGTTGGAGAAAACCCGGAAGAAATTTGATGGAATATTTCCTCGAAGCAATTCTGTAGGAACTTCATAAGGAATGTCATAAATAAAAACGGCAGGAGGACCTAGAGTAGGACTTTCTCAAAATACTCCCTAATAAACTCTTGGAAGATATCCATTAAAAAAATCTGAAATTCCAGAACAAACTTCTGGAAGATTTCCAGTAGGACCTGCAGGAATTCCAAACGGAACTCTTGGAGGAAACCAGAAAAGAGTTCCTAAATTAATCCTGAAAAGAGTCTCCCCGGTTGCAGTTTCTGCAAGAATTTCAGAAGAACTTCGCGGAAGAATCGCTGCAAAGAGTTCCCAAAGGAATCCCGGAAGAAATTCTAGGAGAAATCCACGATGGAGTTCCTGAAGAAGTTCCGGAAGCAATTCCTGACAGAATCCCAAAAGTAGTCAGAAGTAGTCAGAATTCTTGAAGTAATCCCGGGAGAAGCTCCTAGAACAATCCCGGAGAAGTTTTTGGAGGAATGCCGAAAGAAGTTCTTGTAGGATTCCTGGAAGGATCTCAGAAATAATTCCTTAAGAAATCCAAGAAAGAACTCCGGGAGGAATCTCGCATGAAATTCCTGAAAGGATCCCAGACGGAATTTTGCAAACAGCAAACAAACTGCTTGGTGGCTATAGGTAGGTATGCGGAGAGCGAGAGTAAGTCTCGGCTTCATAAGAACGATTCGCTCTCACTTGTAATTAGTGGGCACAAACGCGAGTGTGTTGTGAATTGGCATCTGAGCCGAAAGAGAAATGGTTTTCAAAGATGCAAGGGAGATCTGCTGAAGGAATCTCAAAAACAATTTTAGACGGGGCTCCCTAAGGAATCGCATAAGAGAAACCCAGAGTCCTAAAATCCTAGAATCCTTCCGCAATTACTCCGGAAAAAATTCCCGGAGTAGTCTCAGGAAACATTTCTGGGGTTATCCTTGAAGGAATTCCTGGTGCAATCTTAGAATTAATGTCTAGAAAAATTTCGGAAGGAGTTTTGATGGAATTTAAGAATTCTTAAAGTAGTTACAGAATGTATTTCTTAGGAAATCCCAAAAAAATTTCTGGAAAAAACTTTCTGGAGGAATCCTGACAAGAATACTTGAAGGATTTCCAGGCAAAACCTTTTTAAGAATCTCAGGATAAACTCCTGGAAGAACTTCAGAGAGAACTTCTTAAGGAATCCTAAATAAACCCCGGAAGAATCTCGTCGAGATGTTTCTGAGAATTCCTCAAGAAACTCCTGGAGGAGCCCTGCAACAAATTTGTATAAAAATCGTGAAGGATTTCTTGGAGGAATTTCGGATGGAATTCCTATGTTCGAATCGTAAACCTCGTTGTCGAAACGTCAAAGACTTAGAAAAAAATATCTTAACAATCGCGGCATACAATGCCCAATGGATGAAACTTTTAAATACTGTGATGCGGCTGCGGAACAGACCAAACCTGGACGACTTTAACCAAAAGAACAGAATCAAGCGAAAGGGTAATTTCGGTTTCTCGCACAACTGACTAAATGGACTGTTCTTGCAGGAGTATCAGATAAGACTGATTCTTTGTATATTCATTACCTCGTTCGAGCCATTCGGCTCGGCTTCTTCGGATTCGTCATCGCGACGAGCGTCAACTGACTTTTCGATAGGGATGCGCAGTTTACATCCATCAGAAACATTTCGTTTCTAGTTAACCTTTCGGGTGTACCCCACACACAGAGTCCAATAGAAATTTTTTCGCCGCTTTTCTTCGTGCTTGCCATGAAAACTACTGATCTTGATCCGGTGGCGCTGTTGTTCTTTCTCCTACAATCTTTCTTCATGTGCATGCTTTTGAGGACTTCCGTGGACGAATGCTTCGGATAAAATACATGAAAAGACCCGATGGATGTTGTTAAAAAAATCTGTTAATAGTATGAAAAGAGCTCACCTGTACATCTTCTTGTTTATTGATACCTAAAATTGTTTGAAACACTTTTCGCAGAGTTGGCAAACAAACGAAGAAATTGCCTAAGCGATCTTATGCAAGATCTGTTGCTAGCCTCTGGCAGAAGACGGTGTGTAGTGTCTTAAATTGGGTGATGATAATCCTAAAATGGTTACCACTATGACCAACAAGTGATTTCGAAAGCAAAATAGTAAAAGGTTCTGCAAACGAGCCAGTGATTTGTGCCACTGAAATGTGTGTGTTAATTTGTAACAGGATTTATGTTTCTTATTTAGGAATTGTCAGCTTCGCCAGTCTCAAAACCGATGATGCCGTTGAAGACCTTTTTTGCATGAAGTCATGTACGAGTGCATTGTTCCACAAAAAAATCGATCTAGCTCCTTTTATTTAACTCTCTGACGATTATAAAATAAGCAACTGCTGAGGCTGTATATTTCTCTATTTTTACTGCCCCCATCTTGTCTAGCAAATGAATAGAAACAAAACTTGAAGCAATATACAGGGTGCGGCAGGAAAAAATGCGAAAAGTTCAAGGCACTATTACACGCTAAATATAGGATATATATGTGTATTTTTTCATGACAGTGTATCAGTCAATGTCTATATTCTAGCACTGAAAAATAAAAATGAACATATTTGATGTTTAACATACATGTGATAATGTAGGCCTAATAAGCGGATATCAATAAACTGCGCGCCCGATGGTCATTAAACAAAATCACTATAACAGTAACAAAATTAGCTCAAATTCGATGAACAACCAGACCACACTGATCCAGAGCCATGTAGTTTCACATACCAGATGGAATAAGTACATATATTTAATGATATTGTAGAGAAAATCAAAAATTTTGTTTTATCAGATGCGAAATTTAGCGACCTGTGCGATTTTTTGCGGTTTGAAAATTCTGGTTGTCTTCATCTTCAGGCGCCGCCCTGTAAAGGTTAGTGACCAAAATGGGAAATTTTTTAATTAACTTTCCACAAAACTAGCCTATTATAGATCATGGAACGTTGAAACATAGATTGGTTAATGTCAAATGGACGAAAATGAGGTTTGAAGTTGAAAAACACTTTCGCATTTTTTCCTGCCGCATACTGTATACTCAGTATATTGTTAACTGTGATTTTGCAAGCTACATATATACCATGTTGTTCCTAATTATGATATGTATGCTAAACGTCCAATCACATTCAGAACTGACACTAATGTTCTAATTGAAATGCACACAATAGTCATATGGTTTCTAACGAATCATTCTCAGAAGACTAGCAGTCTATCAAATACGTTGGCATTAAAACTACATCAGGTATCAGGTATCAAAAGGCCGGCTCCAGAGGCACGTTATCCTCCATTTGGGACATTTGTGCCATCGCCAAAATAACAGCCTATTTCATCATCTACCTGAGGGAAAAGGAAGGAAAAAGGATTTGGATGGGGATAGGGACAGGTAGGGAAATAGGAAAAATACCCTGGAAGAGGGTACTAACGCACAAGCGTACCACAATGGGTTCAAACAGCGCCCTGAAAAGGGCACTGTAATAACGCATAAAGCGAAAGAGAGCCTATAGCTCTTTACCACAGCGGGTTAAGAACAACAGAATATCCTGAAGATTCAGGTTTCTGAAGTCAGTTTCACTTAATAAGTGTTTACCGAATTCTCGGAAACGCAGTTGCGCGAAAACTGGACAGTTACATATCAAATGATACGAAGTCCCATAATCGGATTCACAGCTATCACAGGCAAATGAATCAGCTTGCTGAATATTCGCCATGTGATAGCTGAGTCGGCAGTGGCCAGTCAATGCTTTGACCAGCATGCTGCAATTCTGCTTAGACAGATTAGTTAGATACTTCGCCACCCGTAGAGATGGCTCAGCACTATACAATTTGGTTTGACGACATGACTCCAAACTATTCCAATATTGTCTGTGTTGAGTGACAGCCCAGGTGTGAATCTGAAGCTTAATCCAACACTTCGATATCGGAATAGCTGGCTCAGGGCCAATGAAGTCATGTGATGCTCCAGAGCGAGCTAACTCATCAGCCAATTCATTTCCAGCGATGGAAGAATGACCAGGTACCCATAGAAGCTGAACAGCGTTTGCTGAATTCAGCTCCTCGATTTGAGTTCGACAAGCGATAACTATCTTCGACCTGGAGTTGGCCGAAGCAAGTGCTTTAATAGCAGCCTGGCTATCTGAACAGAAGTATATTACTTTGCCCATTACGTGCTGCTGAAGTGCTGATTGCACTCCGCACATAAGAGCAAAGATTTCGGCCTGAAAAACGGTACAGTGTCTACCAAGTGAATAAGACTGATACAGCCTTAGCTCACGAGAATAAACACCAGCACCTGCTCGACCTTCGAGAAGGGAGCCATCAGTGTAACATACGATGCCGTCTGAAATACTTCTTTCCAGATAACCAGATGTCCACTCTTCCCGGGAAGGGAATTTCGTGGAAAATGTCCTATATGGAAAATTACAAGCAATTGTAAGATCACTTGGAGCAAGGACAATTTTGTCCCAATTCACCAAAAGTGGAAACAACGAGGTGTGTGTTGAACTGCGGTTCACAGGAGTTTCCTCTAGTAGACCGAGTACCCGTAACCGGTAAGTGCAAGAAAGGGCTTCTTGTTTGAGATGAATGTGTAGTGGGGCAACGTCAAAGAGAACTTCTAGCGCTGCCGTAGGAGTTGAAGAGAACGCTCCAGACATCGCCATTAAGCACATCCTTTGGAGATGGCCTAATTTTGATTGGACCGTTCTCACTTCACCCTTTTGCCACCACACAAGACATCCATAAGCCAATATTGGCCGAACCACAGTTGTGTAAATCCATTTGATATACTTGGGTTTTAGACCCCAAGTTGTACCAAAAGTACGCCGGCATTGCCCGAAGGCCATACAAGCTTTCTTGATTCTGAACTCAATGTGAGGTGTCCAGGAAAGCTTGGAATCAAGAATGACTCCAACGTACTTTACCTGTTCAGTCACATCGATTTCAGAATCAAAGAGACGCAAAGGTCGAACGCCATTACGGTTTCGCCTTTCCGTGAAAAGAACAATAGATGTTTTACTCGGATTAACCGAAAGGCCATATTGGCGACACCAACCCTCAACTACCTGAAGGGCGTTTTGCATCAGGTCGAAAAGGGTGCTGATGCACATACCAACTAACAATGTTAGGTAGTCGTCGGCAAAACCATAAGTAGGAAAACCGCTATTATTGAGTTGCCTCAATAGCGTATCTGCTACGAGATTCCACAAAAGCGGTGATAAGACTCCCCCTTGGGGGCATCCACAAACACTCAATTTCCTAATCCCTGCTAGACGCAATGTCGAGAAGAGATATCGGTTTTTGAGCATTTGGTGAATCCAATTGGAAATCATTGGAGATATACCATGACTCCGTGCGGCTTCCAATATGGCATCGAAAGGCACGTTGTCAAAGGCACCCTCGATATCTAAGAAAACACCCAAACAAGATTGCTTTTGAGCGAATGCTTTCTCGATATCGTAAACAACCTTGTGTAAAAGAGTCACAGTGGACTTACCAGATTGGTAGGCATGTTGGTTCACATGAAGAGGCACGTTGGCCAGATGAACATCACGGATATGATGATCCACAATGCGTTCTAAGCATTTCAGAAGAAAAGAGGTCAAACTGATAGGTCTGAAACTCTTTGCTTCTTCATACGACGCACGACCCACTTTCGGAATAAACTTTACAGTAATATCCCTCCAGGATTTGGGAATATACCCTGTAGCAAAACTGCAAACAAGTAGTTTTTTTTCAAAACATGTTTGAAATAATCAAATCCCTTCTAAAGCAAAATAGGATAAATTCCATCTGCCCCAGGAGATTTGAAAGGAGCAAAGCTATTAAGAGCCCACTCAATCGATTCTATAGTTACAATACTCAGAGCCGAAGCTAAAGAATCATAACTACAAGAAAAGACATCAGGATCATCCGAAGATGTAATATCCACACATCCAGGGAAGTGTGTGCTGAATAAGCATTCCAGAACTTCCTCATCAGAGGAAGTCAGATCGCCATTTGGCAAACGAAATCCGTTCACCCGGAAATCCTTAGATTTCGCAAGGATTTTGTTTAACCGACTGACTTCACTCAAGCTGGAAA
>NC_085138.1:402927178-402929870 GCF_035046485.1 Aedes albopictus | reverse complement strand
ATCAGAACTTTCCAACAATAGTAAATGAAATTAACTACACTCCATTACCAACCCAAAACTACATAAAAATTAATTTCAAGGACATTAGACAGACAATTTACTCAAAAAAAGATCACTCTACCCCAGGACCAGACCTTCTATCATTTTACATACTAAAGCGGATTAATCTTAACTTACAAATAAGAATTACAGAGTTACTTGAGGAAGTCCTTAACTCGGGTAATATACCCGAGGAATGGAGATCTATCAAAATAATACCATTACTTAAAACAAGTAAAGACCCCAACCAGTGGAACTCATACAGACCGTTAGCGATGATGAATGTCTTATTAAAACTTATAAATTGTACCGTCAAACAAGAACTTTCAACTTTCATTAGTAAAAATAATATCCTCCCAGTTAATTCATTTGGATTCAAGAAACACACAAGTGCAATAAATTGTGTTAATTACCTAGTTTCTATGGTCACACACTCTAAAAGAGAAGGTTTGGTCATGGTAGCTACATTTCTTGATTTGTCAAAGGCTTTTGACAACGTCAATGTTGATAAACTTTTAGAAACCCTTCGAAATGAGAATATTCCCAATCATTTAGTGAATTGGGTTTATCATTATTTAAAAAACAGAAAAACGATATTACTTTTAAATGATGGTACTGAAATAACACAAATTACCAACAGCGGACTTCCACAAGGATGTCCGCTGTCCCCTATTCTATTTAACCTTTACACTAAAGTTGTACACAAAATAATTCAAGAGGACGGAACTTTAATTCAATTTGCAGACGATTTCACTGCCGTTATACAAGGTTTTAGTATAGCTGTTGCAGCTAACAAAATGAACACCTTTCTCTCGAAGTTAAACTTGGAATTCAAAAATTTAGGCTTTGAATTAAACCCGCAAAAATCAGCTTCAATAGTTTTTACCAATAAATATAACCCTAACATAGACATTCATTTAAATAATACCTCAATACCAATAGAAGAGAGCCACAAATTTTTAGGAATCATAGTAGACCATAAACTAAATTTTAAATATCAGATCGAGCAAATGTGCATCAAAGCAAAACAAAAGGTAAATATACTCAAAATGATTTCGAGGAAACGTAGTGGCGCACATCCCGAACAGATGCTAAAAATTACTAAAGCTATAGTCAGATCTCTTTTGGATTATGGAATAACAATAGTAGCAGCAGCAGCAAAAACAAACTTTGAAAAGTTAGATACAGTATATTTGTCAGCATTAAGAACATCCATGAGATACTTGAAATCCACTCCCAATCATGTCGTTTTATTCGAGACTGGTGAAATGCCTTTAAAATTAAGAGCAGAAATTCTTGCTTCGAAAGAGGTAGCTAAAACAATATATTTCAATAATAGTCCTATAATTAGTCATCTCACAGAACTGATGCAAATAGATTTTTTACCTAGACACATTTCATATATAGAAAAGATAGCTTCTGTAAACAATTTCCATTACTCACAGCTTGCTCATAACATAGTTTTAAAATCACCTTCCACCTTCCAAACCAAACTTAAAGTGAAAGACTCGATAAAAAATCTGAAAAAGGCAAATGTTAGCATAGAAATTCAAAAACAGATGGTAGCAGAACTGATAGAAACTAGTTATGCAAACACATATCATATTTATACGGACGGTTCTCTCATGGATACAATCCCTGGTTTTGGTTTTTATGACCCAGTAGAAAGAATATCCTTCAGTTATAGGCTTAAAACTGGCTTCACAATAATGAACACTGAAATAGCAGCAATAATCAAAGCAATAGAATACGCTAATAATAAAAATGCTAAAGAGTTGACAATATTCACAGATTCAAAAAGCGCTTGTTCATTATTGAACAACTCACAACAAACAGATAACTATTTAATTAAAAAACTTATTAACTTAGTTGAGGATTCATGTATAGATAAAGTTTTTATTCAGTGGATCCCAGGGCATATAAATTTGTTAGGAAATGACAGGGCAGACAGAGCAGCTAAGTTAGGAACTACACGAACGACAATAGAACAAATAAACTTCACCTTACAAGACTTGATCAATATACTTAAAATGGAAACGGTAACCATCTGGCAGGATCAATATACGCAAATTTCATCCGATAAAGGTAAATTTCACTTTGAATATGCAAAAAATATAACGTTAAAACCGTGGTTCAAACACTTCAACTTCGAAACGCTAGACACCATCATGCTATCACGAATCAGATCTGGACATATGGCCACGAAAGACAGATTAGCAAAATGGAATTTAATTCCGAATGACCGATGTGACGATTGCTCAATCACAGAAGATTTAGAACATCTTTTGTACGACTGCCCAAATTATCATTCGATTAGAACCCAATATCAAGATTTAATAAATAGAGTTCCGATTCAGCAAATTCTAGCAAAAAATAGTAAATCCAATTACACTGCAATAGTCGAATACCTTAAAACAATTAATAAAAATGTTTGAGATTTTGTATTAAATTCGCATTGTTTGTAAAATTAAATAAAGTGATAAGTCTGAACATAAATTTAAAATCAGCTACTTAAAAGCACAACAGGGGAATCAAATTTCGCGTTCGGTAAATACGATTAACTTGGCAACACAATTCACAAGACTTGGCTTTATGGATCGATAGGTCTGAGCCAGATGACAGCTAGAAGAAAAAAAAAAAAGAAAAAACGGGA
>NC_085138.1:402922870-402927155 GCF_035046485.1 Aedes albopictus | reverse complement strand
GAGCAGAAAGACGAGCAGAAAGACGAGCAGAAAGACGAGCAGAAAGACGAGCAGAAAGACGAGCAGAAAGACGAGCAGAAATACGAGCAGAAAGACGAGCAGAAAGACGAGCAGAAAGACGAGCAGAAAGACGAGCAGAAAGACGAGCAGAAAAACGAGCAGAAAGACGAGCAGAAAAACGAGTACAAAGACGAGCAGAAAACTAGCAGAAAAACGAGCAGAAAACGAGCAGAAAAACGAGCAGAAAGCCGAGCAGAAAGATGAGCAGAAAGACGAGCAGAAAGACGAGCAGAAAGACGAGTAGAAAAACGAGTAGAAGAACGGGCAGAAAGACGAGCAGAGCATAGATAGATAGATAGATAGATAGATAGATAGATAGATAGATAGATAGATAGATAGATAGATAGATAGATAGATAGATAGATAGATAGATAGATAGATAGATAGATAGATAGATAGATAGATAGATAGATAGATAGATAGATAGATAGATAGATAGATAGATAGATAGATAGATAGATAGATAGATAGATAGATAGATAGATAGATAGATAGATAGATAGATAGATAGATAGATAGATAGATAGATAGATAGATAGATAGATAGATAGATAGATAGATAGATAGATAGATAGATAGATAGATAGATAGATAGATAGATAGATAGATAGATAGATAGATAGATAGATAGATAGATAGATAGATAGATAGATAGATAGATAGATAGATAGATAGATAGATAGATAGATAGATAGATAGATAGATAGATAGATAGATAGATAGATAGATAGATAGATAGATAGATAGATAGATAGATAGATAGATAGATAGATAGATAGATAGATAGATAGATAGATAGATAGATAGATAGATAGATAGATAGATAGATAGATAGATAGATAGATAGATAGATAGATAGATAGATAGATAGATAGATAGATAGATAGATAGATAGATAGATAGATAGATAGATAGATAGATAGATAGATAGATAGATAGATAGATAGATAGATAGATAGATAGATAGATAGATAGATAGATAGATAGATAGATAGATAGATAGATAGATAGATAGATAGATAGATAGATAGATAGATAGATAGATAGATAGATAGATAGATAGATAGATAGATAGATAGATAGATAGATAGATAGATAGATAGATAGATAGATAGATAGATAGATAGATAGATAGATAGATAGATAGATAGATAGATAGATAGATAGATAGATAGATAGATAGATAGATAGATAGATAGATAGATAGATAGATAGATAGATAGATAGATAGATAGATAGATAGATAGATAGATAGATAGATAGATAGATAGATAGATAGATAGATAGATAGATAGATAGATAGATAGATAGATAGATAGATAGATAGATAGATAGATAGATAGATAGATAGATAGATAGATAGATAGATAGATAGATAGATAGATAGATAGATAGATAGATAGATAGATAGATAGATAGATAGATAGATAGATAGATAGATAGATAGATAGATAGATAGATAGATAGATAGATAGATAGATAGATAGATAGATAGATAGATAGATAGATAGATAGATAGATAGATAGATAGATAGATAGATAGATAGATAGATAGATAGATAGATAGATAGATAGATAGATAGATAGATAGATAGATAGATAGATAGATAGATAGATAGATAGATAGATAGATAGATAGATAGATAGATAGATAGATAGATAGATAGATAGATAGATAGATAGATAGATAGATAGATAGATAGATAGATAGATAGATAGATAGATAGATAGATAGATAGATAGATAGATAGATAGATAGATAGATAGATAGATAGATAGATAGATAGATAGATAGATAGATAGATAGATAGATAGATAGATAGATAGATAGATAGATAGATAGATAGATAGATAGATAGATAGATAGATAGATAGATAGATAGATAGATAGATAGATAGATAGATAGATAGATAGATAGATATCCAATCCAAATCCAATCCAAATCCAATCCAAATCCAATCCAAATCCAATCCAAATCCAATCCAAATCCAATCCAAATCCAATCCAAATCCAATCCAAATCCAATCCAAATCCAATCCAAATCCAATCCAAATCCAATCCAAATCCAATCCAAATCCAATCCAAATCCAATCCAAATCCAATCCAAATCCAATCCAAATCCAATCCAAATCCAATCCAAATCCAATCCAAATCCAATCCAAATCCAATCCAAATCCAATCCAAATCCAATCCAAATCCAATCCAAATCCAATCCAAATCCAATCCAAATCCAATCCAAATCCAATCCAAAGTTTAGTTTTAGTTTAGTTTTAGTTTAGTTTTAGTTTAGTTTTAGTTTAGTTTTAGTTTAGTTTTAGTTTAGTTTTAGTTTAGTTTTAGTTTAGTTTTAGTTTAGTTTTAGTTTAGTTTTAGTTTAGTTTTAGTTTAGTTTTAGTTTAGTTTTAGTTTAGTTTTAGTTTAGTTTTAGTTTAGTTTTAGTTTAGTTTTAGTTTAGTTTTAGTTTAGTTTTAGTTTAGTTTTAGTTTAGTTTTAGTTTAGTTTTAGTTTAGTTTTAGTTTAGTTTTAGTTTAGTTTTAGTTTAGTTTTAGTTTAGTTTTAGTTTAGTTTTAGTTTAGTTTTAGTTTAGTTTTAGTTTAGTTTTAGTTTAGTTTTAGTTTAGTTTTAGTTTAGTTTTAGTTTAGTTTTAGTTTAGTTTTAGTTTAGTTTTAGTTTAGTTTTAGTTTAGTTTTAGTTTAGTTTTAGTTTAGTTTTAGTTTAGTTTTAGTTTAGTTTTAGTTTAGTTTTAGTTTAGTTTTAGTTTAGTTTTAGTTTAGTTTTAGTTTAGTTTTAGTTTAGTTTTAGTTTAGTTTTAGTTTAGTTTTAGTTTAGTTTTAGTTTAGTTTTAGTTTAGTTTTAGTTTAGTTTTAGTTTAGTTTTAGTTTAGTTTTAGTTTAGTTTTAGTTTAGTTTTAGTTTAGTTTTAGTTTAGTTTTAGTTTAGTTTTAGTTTAGTTTTAGTTTAGTTTTAGTTTAGTTTTAGTTTAGTTTTAGTTTAGTTTTAGTTTAGTTTTAGTTTAGTTTTAGTTTAGTTTTAGTTTAGTTTTAGTTTAGTTTTAGTTTAGTTTTAGTTTAGTTTTAGTTTAGTTTTAGTTTAGTTTTAGTTTAGTTTTAGTTTAGTTTTAGTTTAGTTTTAGTTTAGTTTTAGTTTAGTTTTAGTTTAGTTTTAGTTTAGTTTTAGTTTAGTTTTAGTTTAGTTTTAGTTTAGTTTTAGTTTAGTTTTAGTTTAGTTTTAGTTTAGTTTTAGTTTAGTTTTAGTTTAGTTTTAGTTTAGTTTTAGTTTAGTTTTAGTTTAGTTTTAGTTTAGTTTTAGTTTAGTTTTAGTTTAGTTTTAGTTTAGTTTTAGTTTAGTTTTAGTTTAGTTTTAGTTTAGTTTTAGTTTAGTTTTAGTTTAGTTTTAGTTTAGTTTTAGTTTAGTTTTAGTTTAGTTTTAGTTTAGTTTTAGTTTAGTTTTAGTTTAGTTTTAGTTTAGTTTTAGTTTAGTTTTAGTTTAGTTTTAGTTTAGTTTTAGTTTAGTTTTAGTTTAGTTTTAGTTTAGTTTTAGTTTAGTTTTAGTTTAGTTTTAGTTTAGTTTTAGTTTAGTTTTAGTTTAGTTTTAGTTTAGTTTTAGTTTAGTTTTAGTTTAGTTTTAGTTTAGTTTTAGTTTAGTTTTAGTTTAGTTTTAGTTTAGTTTTAGTTTAGTTTTAGTTTAGTTTTAGTTTAGTTTTAGTTTAGTTTTAGTTTAGTTTTGTTCTTCTGGCACATATTCTCTCAAATGTTACCCTAGTACACTAAGATAATTGAGCTTTTTCAAGGTAATCCATATTAATCGCTATAATCCTCACCGAGCACCAATTTGTCCATCATAAAACATATCTTCATAGGGCGCAAAATGCCGGCGCTGCTGGTCTGCCCCTGACTCATCGTCCCGTAAAGCACATCCATCAGGCTACAATACTGCTGATTGCTTCCATTTGATCCTGGTCGACCTTTTCCCATCAACTGCCAAAGAACCCGGCACGCATCGCATAAAGCCGGTGTCCAATTAATTCACATTTTTATGACAACCGAGCAGCATGATGCAATCAGGCGCACGACGACGACGACAACGATATTCTAATCGATGAACAATGACGAATACGACGGCGAATGGTGGTGAAGTAGTGACCCGTCCCGTCTGTTCGTTCACAATGAAAGCATAATTTCCACCCGAATCCAGATGGAAGCAACTTTACCTACCGTAGTTTTGA
>NC_085138.1:402921190-402922370 GCF_035046485.1 Aedes albopictus | reverse complement strand
TGGAGGAACTTCTGTAGGAATATACCTGAGGTAATGCCTAGAGAAATACCTAAAAGAACTCTCGACATACTCACAAAATGTGAATTCTTCCTTCGGAAGGGAAGCAAAGCCGTGGGTCCTAAGATAAACTAGCCCCGGGCTAAAACTCTCGTTAACACATACAAAAAAAAAAAAACTCCTAAAAAAATCTCTGCGAGGCATTCCGAAGGAATTCCAAGAGAATCCTCGAATACATTCCGGAAGGGATCCTTTCCCAAGCAACAAGATGTTTTGAGAACCGTCATACAGCCAAAATGATTTGAGCAAAGGCAATGGATCGCCAATCCGGAGATAGCTCACTGCACTCTACGGCGTACCCAGAAGGTAATCAAAGCCGGAAGGATACGGTGGGCAGGGCATGTTGCAAGAATGACGGACTACAGTCCTGAAAAGTTGGTGTTCGCTATTGCACTCTGTGAAAGCTTCTCGTGTGCTGTGTTTGGCGTGCATGAGAATTGAGGATCTTGATGCCACCTTCGGTGAGAGTCTCTTAGAATCCTCCAAAATGGTACCACGTGGTGTATTACTCTGTTCAATAGCCACGTGATAGTACATATTATTCCAATTTCTATATTCAAATGTCACTGTCACACAAATGGTTTTCCTAATCGGTACGGTCGTTTCTTACATACATTTCGCTTTCTCATTTAACCCTAAAAGGGATACCTTCATGGCCTCAGTTTCGCCACCTCGCTGAGTGTGTTCCATCAAAGACGAGCTCTGAAAGCGCCTGGGGTCCAAATGGACCCCAGGTATCCCTTTTAGGGTTAAATTAGTTTCCTTGCATTGAGCTGCGCTTCCTGGATAATGTGCAACCGAAATTTTCCCAACCATCCATCCCACCAGAACGGGAAGGAAGGGACGAAGTTCGTTGAACTTTTCTCCGTCTCCGTTGTTATTATTGTTGTTGATGATGATGGTGGCTCATTTTTTTTTTCGTCCCAATTCGACTTTCCGACTCCTCTTGGTGCGGTGTGCTCTGGATGCGGACGGCGGGATGGATTGACGGCTGCATGATGATGGTAGGACGACGGACGACGTGTCGTTGCAGTTAGGCCATCGGGAGGGAGAAAACCGAACCCTGCTGGAGCAGATCATTCACTTCGATTTTCTCCCTCCTGTTCCGGGTGCATGTGTGCCG